>NC_043010.1:37038764-37048764 GCF_006345805.1 Octopus sinensis
TCAGCATTGTTCAACCTCCATTTTCCATGCTGGCATGGGTTGGACAGTTTGACTGAGGTCTGGAAAGCCAGCAGCTGCACCAGGCTCCAATCTGATCTGGCAATGTTTCTACAGCTGGATGCCCTTCCTAATGCCAACCACTCTGAGAGTGTAGTGGATACATTTTACGTGCCACCGGCACAGCAGTCAGCCAGGCAGCCCTGGCATCAATCACATTTGGATAATGCTATTTACGTCCCACCAGCATGGAGCCAGTCAGGTGGACATGGCATTGACCATGTTCAGATGGTACTTATATATATATATATTGTTGATCACAACTGCCCACTGAAAAGGAAAGTGAAACTCTGAGTAGCAATTTATTTGTGATGTTTTTACAGCTTTAATAAAAAAAGTGTGTGTGTGTGTGTGCACGTTTTGCTATCACCTTTCTTTGGCATTGTGGAGGCATAATGGCCCAGTTGTTAGGGCAGCGGACTCGCAGTCATAGGATCGCGGTTTTGATTCCCAGACCGGGCGTTGTGAGTGTTTATTGAGCGAAAACACCTAAAGCTCCACGAGGCTCCGGCAGGGATGGTGGTGATCCCTGCTGTACTCTTTCACCACAACTTTCTCTCACTCTTACTTCCTGTTTCTGTTGTACCTGTATTTCAAAGGGCCGGCCTTGTCACTCTCTGTGTCACGCTGAATATCCCCGAGAACTATGTTAAGGGTACACGTGTCTGTGGAGTGCTCAGCCACTTACACGTTAATTTCACGAGCAGGCTGTTCCGTTGATCGGATCAACCGGAACCCTCGTCGTCGTAACTGACGGAGTGTTTCCATCTTTGGCATTGCATGATAGTTATGATAGCTGTTAATAGGTTTCACCATCATGCTAGCAATACCCTTGGTTTCAAATCTTCTGTGAAGATGTGTGTCTGATTCATCATCATCATTTAATGTCCACTTTCCATGCTAGCATGGGTTGGACGGTTTGACAGGAACTGGCAAGACCAGGGGCCACACGCCAGGTTTCTGTTTTGGCTCGGTTTCTACGGCTGGATGCCCTTCCTTATGCCAATCACTTTACAGAGTGCACAGGGTGCTTTTTACATGGCACCATCACCAGTGTTTTTTACGCGGTATACATATGAAGATACTTTCTGTATATACATATGTGTGTGTGTACATGCTTGTATAATTAGAAGTTTTTGTGCATTGTACAGATATAAGTATTGGTGCCAACATATAACTGTGTAAGGAGACTTGTATTTTTATATACCTTCATATGCATGCCAGTATATACCTGTATAAATATACACTCACAATTTTCTATACTTATACATATGTACATATATAGATATATATGTACAAGAGTAACATTTGTCCCATCCAGGACTGCCACATTATGTTGGCAAATAGTCTTTACTTTAAGTACTGTTACTGAATATCTCTTTTTGAGAGATTTAGAAATAATAATGTTTATATATATATATATATATATATATATATAAACATCTACAAATTCCAATGTAGTAGAGACACACGCAAAAGAATATTGACATTTACCTATATGTGTACATATGCATACATACACACACATACACATATATATTGTTATATATTGTGTTTGGTATTAAATATAGATGGCGATAGTGATGAGGCTGCTCGAATCTTTTGACATCTTTTGTAGAACAGCAATAGAGCTTTCAGTTTTCAGCCAGTCATGCGGCTTCCTCCAATTGATGATGGTTCCATCCGTGGTTGTGTTGAGGAAAAACGGCTGCTTAAAAGAACTATTTTGGCTTCATGTCAATCACTAGCATCATCAACATCATCATCGTCATCATCATCGTCGTCGTTGTTGTCATCACCATCACCACTACCACCATCAACAACAACATCACTGACATTGCTTCATCATTACCACCACCACCACCACCACATATATCACTTTCATTACTATTGACATCATCATCATTTAGTTTCATTACCACCTCCACCACCACCATCATCATCACCTATCGTTACCTTTACCATTCATCATTAAGGCGACAACCGCCATCATCAGTATCATCCCCATTACCACCACCACCACCACCAACAACAACAACAAAACAATAACAACATCATCATTGTTATTTTTGTCACTGATTTGTTATATAGTCCATTCAGGGCAACAGCTGTGTGTAGTAAGATGCATGTGTGTGTCTGTGTGTGTGTGTGTGTATGAAAGGGTGTTATTGGTCAGAAAATGTATCTTTATAGTGAACCAACCATCATCTTCTTTGTCACCACCACCACCACTACATCATTACCTTCTCATTACATTTATCAGCAACTCCATTGTCATCACCATCGTTATTTGGATCATTTTCACGGTTATCTTCAGCAACATCTTCAGTTCATCACTGTCACTATCTTCACCACCAATGTCAGCAGTAGTTGTTGTTGTTGTTGTTATTGTTTTCGATTTAGTTCAGGTAGAGCATCAGCTATGTGTGCGTGTGCGTATGTGTGTGTGTGTGTCTGTGTGTGCATGTGTATGCATATCTGGATGTACGTGTGTGTTTGAATGTGTGTTGCATGCGCTCATATGTGTGTGTGTGTGTGTACATGTGTGTATGTGTGAGGATGTGTGTTTTTGAGTGTGTGTGTGTATGTATTTGCATGTTTGAATATGAGTGCGTGAGTATATATTTGTATGTGTGTGTGTGTGCATGCATGTGTATTTATGCTTGTGTGTGTGCGTGTATTTGAATATGTGAGTGTATGTGTTCGAGTATTTGTGCATGAGTATGCAGTTGTGTGTGTGTGTGTGTATGTCTAAGTGTATGTATGTGTTTGAGTACATTTGTATTTATGCATGACTCTAGATTTGTGTGTGTATGCATGTATGTACATGTGTGTATATATATATATATATATATATATATATATAGATCTGAGTACTTGTATGTGTTTGAGTATGTGTACATGTATCTACGTACCTGTGCGAGTGTGTGTGGTGGTGGTGGTAGTGTTCTAAATGTGTCATAAGTCTTTTCCAATGTGAAACAATAAGGTTTCCTATACATTCTGACACAGAACAACTAAGATGTGTGGCTATGTCACTCTCTTGCTGAGTCTCTTTAATTCCCTGGAGTTTTCTAAAAGTTGCTGAAGTATTTGTCATTAGCTTCCTGGTAAATAAATATAATGAAATTCTAAAGTTTTCCGTCTGTGTTTCTATGAGTACATATATGCAAATACATATGTGTGTGTGTATGTGTATTTATTTTGCAGCACAAAGCTGTAAAAGTGCTTATTACACCCTTGTGTCAAAAGTAAGTCTTTATATATTTGATAAATATATCATTTGTAAGGGAGACAGAATTATATATTCAAGCCAAGGCTTTCCTCAGTCGGTCTGAAAGTCAACTGTTCGTATCATGAATGAATACCAATATTTTAAATCTGGGTTTGTCCCTGTTAATGGGGTTAGCCGGATCTACCTCACTCTTATAGCAGCCACTCTCACACCGTCTCGCCTGGATTTGGGCGTCCTCCCTTCTCAAACCAACCCTCCTAATTTCCTCCTCTACCTGTCCTCTCTGCATTTTCTTTGATTGACCTCGCTTTTGTGGTTCATTCACTTTAAACTCAAGCACTCTCCTCAGAACATGGTCCTCGTCCCTCTTCGACACATGTCCATACCACCGCACTCTATTCACCCTTCCCAGCTGTTCCACTAATTCCTCCAACCGCACCATCCCCATCAAGTCCTTAGCCTCCCTTTTATCAATGAATTGAAAAGTAATTAGATTTGTGTTGCGATGACTGAGACATTAGACTTCTCAAGAAAGTCTTCCCTATGCACTCTGCATGTTAATGGAACCAGGGCAAATGGAAGAACTTAACTGTCTTAGGCCCATATTACAAGTGATACAAGGCAAGAGGCTGAGTTGGGTGCTAAAATTGCAGGTGCCAGCACAATAACACCTTAGCTCCTACATTCAATCTTCGGAAGAGCAGAAGAAAAGGAAAGGTTGGTAAAACATCGAAACTTGCTGTCTTCAATTTGGTTTTTGTGCCTATCCTTTCATATATTCCATGCTTTAATAGGTCATGTGGAGTTTGTTGAGGTGCATCTTCTGCAGCTGAATGCCCTTCCTGTCACCAACCCTCATCTGCTTCCAAGTAGAGTAATATTTTCCCATAGCCAGACATGTTTTCATGGAAGATTGGACAAATGTAAACAAATATCACTGCTTTGCATGCTGGCGATATTTACAACTATTGTGATGTCAGGTCAATGAAACAGTAATGCACCCACCCACACACACACACTATTTAAAGCAGTTTGATTCAGTTCCATGCTACTTCAAGTTTTGCGAACCCCTAATGGGAGCCCAACTCCTTTAAGCTTCTGGAATGCGAAATGTAGAGCTCCAGGAGGTATATATATGTATATGTATATATGTCTGTCTGTATGTATGCACACAAGCATTCACTGGCATACAAATTTATATACATGTACATACACATACATTCACATACACACGCTCTGTGTGTGTGTGTATGTGTTGTGTACTAATCTTCTGATTCAAGGACCAAGAGATTTTTGTATTACTCTAATGAATCATTTTGTTTTTCATTATTTATCTTAAAACATCTTTCTTACCACTCAACTAATAAAGAGCGAGTATTTCTGTATACATAAAGGTGCTGGAGTGGTTGTGTGGTAAGTAGCATGCTTACCAACCACATGGTTCTGGGTTCAGTCCCACTGCATGGTGCCTTGGACAAGTGTCTTCTACTATAGCCTCGGGCTGACCAAAGCCTTATCACTGGATTTGGTAGATGGAAACTGAAAGAAGCCCATCATATATATATATGTTTGTGTGTGTGTGTGTGTGTGTCTCTCTTTGTCCCCCCCAACATCACTTGACAACTGAAGCTGGTATGATTATGTCCCCGTAACTTAGCAGTTCAGCAAAAGGAACCAATAGAATAAGTAGTAGACTTACAAAGAATGAGTCCTGAGGTTAATTTGCTCGACTAAAGACAGTGCTCTAGCACGACGACAGTCAAATGACTGAAACAAATAAAAGAATATATAATCATTTAATGTCTGTGTTCCATACTGGCATGGGTTAAACAGTTCGACCTGATCCACTGAGCTTAAAGCACACATTGGAGCTTAATGCAGTCCTGTGGTTCTTCAGATCCTGTCCAACCAACCAACCCATGCCAGCCAGCATGGCATGGACATTACATGATGATAGTATAATATCTGTCTACCTATCTATCCAGTTGGAGTGTGGACAGCTCCCTGCTAGCCAGCTCTATGTCAAACTGTCCAGCCCTTGTCCGCATGGAAGGTGGACGTTAAATGATGGTGATGATGATAATATATATATATATATATATATATATATATATGCACACACACATATGCACTCCTCAGTTTTTATTAGTTGAGTGGTTAGTGATTGTAAAGATGTTTTAAGATAAATAGCGCAAAGACAAAAATACTTGCCCTGAGAATTCACCTAAGAATTCACACTGTCTAAATTAGTAGAAGAATCCCACACATACAGTCAGGTAATAATAGAGATACAAAAAAAAGTCTTATTTCAAAGCAGAATACAAGGAATTCGTTTCACTCATATATGTGTATATATTTATGTGTGTGTGTATAAGTATGTATATATGTATGTATATATATATGCTCACATACATACATGTGTGTGTATATGTATGTGTGTGTGTATATATATATATAATATATATATATAATATATATATATACACACACGCACACACATATACATACATGTGTGTGTGTGTGTATATGTATGTATATATATATATATATACATACATATATGTCTGTGTGTGTGTGTATGTATATATATATATATATATATATATATATATATATACACACACTCTCAGTTTTTATTGGTAATGTGAAAGATGTTTAAAGACAAAGAAAGAAAAATGTCCATAAAAAGTAATATTAATCAGGACATTGTTCTGTCACAACTTCCAATTTAATTGTCATTCACTGAAGGAGATTTATATGAGGTTTTTTCTCCTTTACGCTAATGTTTTTTCCCCTTTTTTATTCAATCATCTGTCCTTCATTTATCAGTTGGAATGTTTCTTTTTGTGTGGTCTGTCATAAAGTTTTGTTGCATCCTGAAAACAAAACTGCATCTGATCATAAAACACCACCACCAACAGCAAAAACAAAAAAAAAAGACATCTTTCACTGGAAAAAAAAAGAAGAAAATAGCAACCCTAATTATACATCAAAAATAGTCAGTTTTATCTAAAAAAAAAAAAGTTCCTGAGACACACTCTACCAACACCACACACACTACAAAAGTAAAACTTAGCATCAGAAAATTAACCCTTCAACATTTAAACCAACCATGTCCAACTTAAATATTCTACCTGTTTTATGTTCAAACTGATTAAATCTGGCCTGACCTCTCATACCTACCCTACATGTCATTCTAAAAATTAAGCAATCACATCTTCAAAATCTCAAAACTACAAGATAATACACGATTAATGCAAAACAATGTGAATAAATAAGCATTAAATTTGACAGAGTAACTTGAGTGCTAAAGGGTTAAGCAAGGAATGTGACATACAGAATAAACCTTGGGTGAACTCTTTAGCATTTAAACCGGACACACCTGACCAAAATATTCTATTTGTTTTATGTTGAAACTGACCAGATCCAGTCTCTAACACCTACCCTAGAATGTCATACTAAAAGTAAGCAATCCCATAATTTAAATCTCAAAGTGACATGATAATGCATGATTAAGCATTATATTTAACAAACTAATCTGAATGCTAAAGAGTTAAAATGCAAACCAGCAGTTATTTTATGTCCAGCTGTGTGAATAAGATATGGACTCTGCATGCAGTAGTGCTGGCTGCCTGTCTAGGAGGGCAAAACTTTCGATTCCCAGACTGGGCATTTTGCGTGTTTATTGAGTGAAAACACCTAAAGCTCCATGAGCCTCCAGCAGGGGGTGGTGGCGATCCCTGCTGTACTCTTTCGCCACAACTTTCTCTCTCTCTCTTTCTTCTGTTGGCCTGCTTTCTTAGCCAGCGGGGTGGCGTCATTTAAAGGCTAAAACGATGCAACTCACATTGTGACCAGCGATGTGTAGCAACATCTGATAGCCTGGTCGGTCATGGTGATCACGGTTATATATATATATATATATATATATATTATATATATATATATATATATATATATATATATATATATAATTAAATTAAATTAGAGATAAAACCACTATTAGGCAAATCAAACAGTGAAAAACATAAACCAAAACATAAAAATAAAAATAATTAATATAATATACAAAAAATATAAAATTTTAAAGTTTTAATTATTTAAATTTAAATTTAAAATTAAAATTTTAATTTATATTTATAATTTATATATATACATATATATATATATATATATATATATATATATATAAAACCACACAGTGTGGCTCTGTGGCCAAGAAACTTGTTTCCCAGCCATGTGATCTCAGGTTCAATTCCACTGCGCAGCACAATGTAGCCCTGGGTCAACTAAAGCCTTGTGATTGGATATGATTGACAAATTAGCCCATCATATATATATATATGTAAGTATGTGTCTGTGTGTGTGTACTCTTGTCTTGATAAGGTTGTAAATGAGCATCACTGTCATACAAGCCATGTTTTTCAATTTTAGTCTTTCGTGTGAAGCGTGTCCAGCTGTGGGGAAATATGAGCTTGCTTGGAAACAGATGAGGGTCAGTGACAGGAAGGGCAACCAGTCATAGAAAACAGAAAATCTGTCTCAGCAAATTCTGTCTGACTCGCACGAGATTGGAAAAGTGGGCACTAAATAATAATGAGGATGATGCTGATGACAACAACATTGATATAATCTTGTCTTTACATTATCCTATCTGTTTGTCTATTTTTGTCTCTCTGTTTCCTTACTCTTTTCGATTTTCATCTCTTCCATCCATCTGCCTATTTATTTCATCTTCCTTCCATCTCTCTCTCTCTCTCCTTCTCTGAATTCATCCAACCAACCAACCATCAATTAATCATATGTGCAAGTAAAATTAATCTAATCTCAGACATGTATTGTACAAATTTTTCCGAGATGCAAAATCTGACCCTAACAACTTAAAACAGAGCAAGGCCTACTCACCACCACACATTCTTACATCTTCTCTATTTCCAGAACACCCTTGCACATGATCCAAACATGTCATTGCAGGGCTGCAATATATGGAATCTAACTGTGTATATCACTTGCATTGCATTGTCTGCCTCACAAATTGTCTAATTGATCCTAAACACCACTGAAAGTTCACTGCAGCACAGCCTCAATATTAAGTGCTTAACACCTCTTTTACTCTTTTATTTGTTTCGGTCATGTGACTGTGGCCATGCTGGAGCACCGCCTTTAGTCGAGCAAATCGACCCCCAGGACTTATTCTTTGTAAGCCTAGTACTTATTCTATCGGTCTCTTTTGCCAAACAGCTAAGTTACGGGGACATAAACACACCAGCATTGGTTGTCAAGCGATGTTGGGGGGAGGGGGCAAACACAGACACACAAACATATACACACACAAACATATACACACACATACATATATACATATATTCGACGGGCTTCTTTCAGTTTCCGTTTACCAAATCCACTGACAAGGCTTTGGTCGGCCCGAGGCTATAGTAGAAGACACTTGCCCAAGGTGCCATGCAGTGGGACTGAACCCGGAACAATGCAGTTCGTAAGCAAGCTTCTTACCACACAGCCACTCCTACCTTTTAACTTACAAACAGCTGTCAGTGTTGTTTAACCCTAGGTTGGCTTTAATCTAAGTGGCCTTTGATCAAAAGCATTTTTCTCTTGATCTTTCCATTCTCTCTCTCTCTCTTTCTCTCTTTTGTTGTCATTTCTTTTTCTGGATTCTCATTATCCAATGAATCCTTCCATCCTAACTGCTAGTAATAGCAGATTTTTTTGTTATTGCTAGCAATTTTTGAGCAACAGTGTAGAGGCTCCTGATTTGGGGAAAATTCCTTTACCTGGCTGTGTATTTATTTTTTCTTTCTTCTAAATAGTAGTGCTCACTTATTTCTTTGCATCCATAAATAATTATCTACTTATTGGCTCAGTGGTTAGAGCGTCGAGCTTACGATCGTGAGGTTGTGAGCTCGAATCCCGGACCGGGCTGCGTGTTGTGTTCTTGAGCAAGGCACTTTATTTCACGTTGCTCCAGTTCACTCAACTGTAGAAATGAGTTGCGACGTCACAGGTACCAAGCTGTATCGGCCTTTGTCTTTCCCTTGGATAACACTGGTGGCGTGGAGAGGGGAGGCTGGTATGCATGGGCGACTGCTAGTCTTCCATAAACAACCTTGCCCGGACTTGTGTCTAGGAGGGTAACTTTCTAGGTGCAATCCCATGGTCATTCATGACCGAAGGGGGTCTTTATTCTACAATTAATTTACATCTGTTTCTTTTTTACCTGTCCTACACACAAACACAGACACTCTCTCTCTCTCTCTCCCCCCCTTTCTCTCTCTCTATGTATGCGTATGTGCCCTATATGGATCTGGAAAGACCACATTTCAAATGAGGATACAGCACACAGTAATATAGCTTGCATATATTATGTTGATAGTAAGAAGCCCTATGGAAAGCTCCTTCTTTTCGTGGATCTAATGCAGCTGATGTATATGCATGCTTATGTGTGTATGTGTCAAAGGGACAACTTCATTTTCCCATCCCTTTCCTTTTTGTTATCCCTATGTCTGACATTTTGTTACTATATGTGAAAGGATCCTGGTGACAATAATAGGATTATTATTATTATTATCATTATTAAGGCAGTGAGCTGGTAGGATCGTTAGCTATTTCATGTCACTACATTCTGAGTTCAAATTCAACCAAAGTTCAACTTTGCCTTTCATCCTTTCAGGGTCAATAAATTAAATTACC
>NC_043010.1:37053764-37078764 GCF_006345805.1 Octopus sinensis
AATGTTGTTCTACGTTCTGAGATCAAATTCTGCTGGGGTTCACTTTGCCTGTCATCCTTTTGAGGGGGTCAATGAAATAAGTATCAGTTGAGTGCTGGGATCGATGTAATCGACCACCCCCCTCCCCACAAATTTCAGGCTTTGTGCCTATACTCTTTTACTCTTTTAGTCATGTGACTGTGGCCATGCTGGAGCACTGCCTTTAGTCAAGCAAATCAACCCCAGGACTTATTCTTTGTAAACCTAGCACTTATTCTATCGGTCACTTTTGCTGAACCGATAAGTTACAGGGACGTAAACACACCAACATCGGTTGTCAAGCGATGTTGGGGGGGGGGGGCAAACACAGACACAAACATATACACACACACATATATACACATATATATGACAGGCTTCTTTCAGTTTCCATCTACCAAATCCACTCACAAGGCTTTGGTCAGCCCGAGGCTATAGTAGAAGACACTTGCCCAAGGTGCCACGCAGTGGGACTGAACCCAGAACCATGTGGTTCGTAAGCAAGCTACTTACTACACAGCCACACCTATGCCTATCCTACGATAGGAAGAATTATTAATATTGTTGTTGTTTATCCCATATTAGTCTTTCCCATCTTATACCTAGTGCTGTAGTGCAACTGCAATGTGTCCTTAAGACAGCAGAGTACACTTTGAGGGGGAATTATCCTCTATTTTTTCACCAGTGGGGTGGGAGAGCACATAAGCATATCATTGTTGAGTGTGTGATATCGATGTCATAACTGAGACAGATATCTCTATATAAAAATAGCCAGTATAAATGTTGATTAGCTGATTATTTTTTCTAATCATGCTTTACATTATGTAGAGCGATACAGAGAGTTAACATAAGAGGTGCATGAGGAGTGCACATACTAGGCTTGTTGGCAGGCAGTGAGTAAAGGAATGCTACACACCCAAAGAATTGTATGTAGAAGAGGAGAGGGAGTAAAAGACAATAGCTTTAGGAGGAGTTGTAGAAATGAGAAATTTGCCTTATGTACTGTTGTGTCTGGGGAAAGTCATTTTCTTTTTGTGCCTTCTTTTTGTAACACACTCACCGGTAAAATTTCCACTTATTTCTTATTCTTATTTTCTTAAAATTTTCGTTGCATCTTGCAACCTTTTCAATAGTCTTGACTCTGTCCGTTGCCTTATATAATTTTATTTGAAGGTGATATTTTTCTTTTAAAACTTAGTATACAATTTAACATTTTGTAGAAGCACCTAGAAATTTGATAAAAGTTATGATTATTGTATGTGTGCCATATTTCCTGATGTCACCTATGGTGGCAAAAATATACTTCCAAAGTTCCCTTTCACATGAGAGATAACACGGTAGTAACTAATATGAGAGAGAATCTGTAAGTTGTAATACAATTTTAACAATTTGAAAGACTGTTTGTTGTTTTCATTTTGAATGCAAGAAAGCAGTCAAGTGTTAGAAATAGTGGAGAAGCCTTTTCAGTATTTAATTCTGTCTGCCTAAATTTGTGAGTTAAAAGCTCGGCTTTTCATCCTCTCTCGGGTCAGTGAAAGCACAGTATCATTTCATTACACTATATGCTATATACCTCTCTCTCTTTTCCGAATACATCTTTGTGACAAGGTGAAAAATAGTGATTGTTTATTTATTTATCCTATTTATAAACAATAAATATATGTGTCTTTTCAAATAATATTGTTATTATTATTATTATTATTAAGGTGGCAGGCTGGCAGAATTATTAGCATGCTTAGCGAAATGCTTAGCGGCATTTCATCTGCTGCTCCATTCTGAGTTCAAATTCTACCAAGGTCGACTTTGCCTTTCATCCTTTCAGGATCGATACATTAAGTACCCTTTGAGTACTGGGCTCAATGTAATCAACTTACCCCTCCCCCCAAAATTTCAGGCCTTGTGGCTATAATAGAAAGGATTATTATTATTATTAAGGCAAGCTGGCAGAATTGTTAGCCCACTGAGCGAATGCTTAACGGTTCACGTTCTGAGTTCAAATTCCACCAAGTTCGATTTTGCCTTTCAACCTTTCAGGGTCAATAAATTAAGTACCAGTGAAATGCTGGGATTTCAGGACTTATGCCTTTAGTAGAAAGTATTATTATTATTATTATTATTATTATATTATTATTATTATTATTATTAAGGCAGCCTGGTAGAATTGCTGGTGTCATTTTGCCTTTCTTTGCACTCTGAGTTCAAATTCCATTGAGGTCATTGACTTTACTTTTCATCCTTTCAAGTTTGATGAAATATGTACCCATCTAGCACTGGGGTTGATGTAATCACCCAGCCCCCTCTCCCAAAATTGCAAGGAGAACTATAATAGAAAGCATTATTATTACAATTAAGACAGTGAGCTTAGCAGAATCATTAGCATGCTAGACAATATGCTCAGCAGAATTTTGCCTGTCATTACATTCTGAGTTCAAATTCTACCGAGATCAACTTTCCCTTTCATGTTTTCAGGGTTGATAAATTAAGTCAAGCATTGGTTGGGAGGTGTAATTGACTGTCCCCTCCCGCAAAATTTCAGGTTTTGTGCCTATAATACAAAGGATGATTATCCTTATTATTACTAAGGCAGCAAGGTGGCTTAGAGGCATTTCATCTGTCTTTGTGTTCTGAGTTCAAATTCCACTGCAGTCGACTTTGCCTTTCATCCTTTCAGGGTCGATAAAATAAGTACCAGTTGAACACTGGGGTCAATGCAATCAATTGTCGCCCCCTCCCCCCCAAAAAAATTCCAGGCCTTGTGCCTTAAGTAGAAGGGATTATTACTAAATTTCTCCCTGTGCACACACATATCAAAAGGTCGATCTTGTTTGTAAGCTTGATTAAAGCTTTCAAACAGCCCCTTTTCCCCTTTCTTATATGCGTCTTTTGACTAAGTTTGATCCCAAAATATGTATTGAATCATGTATTGAAAGGTGAATTTTGATATTTCAAGGCAGTGAAATCATATCACCTCTTTATTTACAACCCACCCACCCCGCCACACACACACACACAAAATTCTTTTGACATTTATTTTATTTCAATGTATTTTATCCCATTTTGTCTATTCCTGCTTGCAGTTAACAGTATCATACATCTAAGACCTGATTACTGATACTCTAGGTTACTGCTGCTATATCTCATTATTTCATTTATTTATACACAGTTTATTGAAACCTTTCATATAGTTTATCAAATAACATTGGCGTTTATATTATTATTCTATCTATACATACAAACACACACACACACACAATGTGTGTGTCTATGTATATGTGTGTATGTGTGTTCTCTCTTCTTTGGTGTGCTTGTGTATAGCTAGCTAGCTCTGTCTATAGATTTCTGTTTGGATGTGAGTGGATGTTCGTATCAATTATGTAAATTGCTAAAGGGGACTCCACTATTGATAGTGTGTTTAAAATATAGTGTTGTTTGATATAAAAAGAAAAAGAAAATCAGAAAAAAGGGGAAAATATGATTTTAGTTACCTTGTCGAAACCAGACAAGTTTCATGTTGAAGCATAATTTTTTTTAAAAATATGTTATATGTATGAAGTTTTTTATAAAGTATAATAATAATGGTAAAATCTTGCATTTTTTTTTTTTTCTAATTTTGTCAAAAATGAAATAATATTGTGTTTGTGTGTGTGTGTACATGTGTCCCTCCTCCTGAATTATTTTCAGGCAGCAATTTCAAGTTTTAGATTAAGGTAGAATTATTTCTATTCATTAGAATGTATTTTTTTCCAACCCAAGTCATTTATTCTGCCTATTATGTGTGTATGTGTGTGTGTATTTACTTACATACATTACACACACACACACACACACATTCCAAATTCTGCAATGACCTTCAGACATTAACTGATGAAAAGAGATTTGTATCCATATTTTTTCTATATCTTGTTCATTGTCTGCTTTTAATTTTTCTCTTAAATAAGTATGTATGTGTGTGAGAGTATGTATATATATATATGTGTGTGTGTGTGTGTTTATGTATATGTATGCATGTGCATGTGTGTGTGTGGCAATCAACCTATAAGCAAAGTGACACCAAGTAGGGTTCAGCACTAATCTAACTTCTGTAAATTCATTTTTTTTCCTATCTTGCTGTGATTCAAAACAGAAATTGTGCATGCCTATGCACACGCACACTCATCTCTCTCTCTCTCTCTCTCTCTCTCTCTGTGCATATATATATATATTTAGGTGGATGATGATGATGATGACAGTTTGAAAGAGGGTACGTGAGCGCTATATTTACAGTACTTCATTTATATGGTTTTGATTTTTAAAATTGCATGCCCTGGCTTATAAATTAGGAATCGCTACAGCTCTCTGCAGTCGCTTGACATGACCTGCTAGAATAACCGCCAAATCTCAGGATGGTTATGTTTGGAATGCCTTTGATCTCAGAGCTCATCGATCAGAGTTAAACAACAATAATAGTGACGATGACGACGACATCATCAACAACAACAATCAAACCAGCTTTCTTTGCTTCTGCATCCTTCTCGCTATCTTTTCAGAGTTGTCAAAGTTCAGGGATCGATCGTTTCTTTGATAACATTCTCCTATCTTTTCTATTTTCGTCTGCTCCCCCTTTTCTTCTAGAATTATCTCTTGAAAGATGGATGGCGTTAGCAAAACCATGGGGCCTTGGTGTATGCTGCCAACATTAAGTCACTTATCATTTGACAATGCTGTTCAACAGATTTTGTCCATATTCAGTAGAAGTATAGATTTCTTTTTTTTTTCCCCCTAACACCTTAATTAAAGACAATGGTCAGTTTTATGTGGTTCTCAAATGTTATTTTGGTAACATCTCATCTTCTGAATTTTCTTTCATTCTCTTTCTGGTTTTCACTCAGTGGACTGTAACCATGATACAGCACTGCTTTCAAGAATTTTTTTTTTCTTTTCAATTGATTATATCTTAAACAATTATTGGTCTGGTACTTATTTCATTAATTAACCTCAAAATTAACAAAAAAAAGGCAAGTCCCTAGCTTTTCTTTTTTTTTTTTTTGTTCATATTATTTTATTCTTAGTTTTGTTTTGTTTTTGGAACAAAACTTTTGTCTGCGATCAGTGGCTCTCTTTTATCTTTTACTTGTTTCAATCGTTTGACTGTGGCCATGCTGGGGCACTGCCATGAGGAATTTTTAATCAAATGAATCAACCCCAATGCTTAATTTTCTAAACCTGGTACTTATTCTATCTGTCGCTTTTGCCAAATTGCTAAGTCACAGGAATATAAACAAACCAACACTGGTTGTCAAGCAGTGGCCAAACACAGACACAAAGACACACACACACTTATATTTATACACCAGGCTTCTTTCAGTTTCCACCCACCAAGTCCACACACAAAGCCATGGTCTGCATAATGCTATAGTAGAAAATACTTTCCCAAGGTGCCATGCAGTGGGACTGAACCTGGAACTATGTTCTTGGGAAGCAAACTCCTTACCACATAGCCACATTTGTGCTATGCTTTACAAACAAAAGTGTAGGAGCATTTATGTGGTCTCTTGAGCTCCTAGAATCAACAGCTAATTCTCCTTCAAAATGCACATAAAATAAGCATAAACTGAGGAGTGATGCTTTCAATGTCACATGGGAAAAAATATCTTGGCTGATATTTCCATTTTAGTTGGAGAATCCTTGTCATTATCATTTAATGTCTGTTTTCCCTGCTGGCATGGGTTGGACGGTATGACAGGGGCTGGCAAGGTCAGGATATGCACCAAGTTCTGTTGTCTGTTTTGGCTTGATTTCTACAACTGGAAACACCAACCACTTTACAGAGTGTACTTGATGTTTTTTCTATGTGGCACCATCACTTGGAAAATCTGTTGGTAGTTGTTAACGACTTGTAGTTCTTTTGTTGACATGCACTACCTTTCTTTTATCTTTTATAATTTACTTGTTTTAGTTATTTGACTGTGGCCATGCTACAGCACTACCTTGAAGGGTTCAGTTGAACAAATTGACTTCATTACTGGCTTTTTTGTTTTTAAGTCTGGTACTTATTCTATCAGTCTCTTTTGCCAAACTGCTAGGTTATAGGGATGTAAACAAACCAGCACCAGTTGCCAAGAAGTGGTAGGGAGTCAAACACACACACACAATGGGCTTCTTTCAGTTTCCATCTACCAAATCCACTCACAAGGCATTGGTTGACTTGAGGCTATAATAGAAAACCCATGCTTAAGGGGTGCCACACAATATGAATTTTCAAAATAACGAGCATGAAATTTTGATGGACAATTTGGAGGGGTCACTTTAAAACAAGAACCTTGTATCAGTCTGAGGTACACTATATCTGGGGAAAAATTGAGGTAGTCATGGTTGGAACATCTTTAATCAGGGCCAGTCTAGGACTAAGCAACAACAACAACCAGATTATATATTAGTGTCATTTAAACCACCCATTACTGGCTCTAGTATTCTACCTGATTTATGTTCAAACTGACCAGATCTGGCCTCTCACACCTTTCCTACAATGTCCTTCCCAATGTAAATACTCACAAAACTGGAATCTCAAAGCTACATGATTATGCATGCTTAACCCGTTAGCATGGAAATTACTTTGTCAAATGTGATAGTTATTTATTTGCCTTTTGTAAAATAAATCCTGTATTATTTCATAGTTTTGAGACTTCAAAGATGTGATTGTTTATTTTTAGAATGATATTGCAGGGTAGGTGTGAGAAGCTGGATCTCGCCAGTCTGAACATAAAACAGGTAGAATATTTGGGCCGGATATGGATGGTTTGAATAATAAAGAGTTCATTCAAAACAATGTGAATAAATAAGCATTACATTTGACAGAATAATTTGAGCATTAAAAGGGTCAATGCGAAAGACATCCAATTCTTCTGTAAATCGTCTGTGTCTCAGCTGACAGGAAGTTCACCATTATTGGTGAGACTAAATCTGTATGAGAAAAAAAGAATGTGATGGCGAAGGAGAAGAAGAAAAAGAAAAAAAAAATGAAATGTTAGTGCATCCAGCAGTTCTCAGTAGGAGTGTTTGGCAGCAGGATAGGTCTTGGGTTGGGGTGATGATGGAAATAAATTCCAAAGTGTAAAATGTCTGTCACAGTAGCCAAAGAAGTTGAGAGAAAGAGAGAGGGAAGACATAAATGTAGTATGAAGAGTCCAAGAGTTTAAAAGGTGTCACGAAAAGACAAAGAGGGAGACACAAAGATAATATTTGGCAGCGACTATTTGTGAATGGAAGCGAAGGAACTTCGCATTCAATTTGTAATCAGCACTTCATGTGCAATCAACTCTAATTAAGTCACTACTTTATCACTTAACCTCATTGCTTGTTAAACGAAATAAAAGTGTTAATAAGCAATTTCATACCACCTTCCAGTCTGTACCTACTTTTGTCCTCACCAACTCCCAAATGCCTGACTCTTGCCAGATAAAATTTCACAGCACCTAATATTCAGAGTTGACCATATATAAACTGTGAAGATAATTGCTCTTTGCTCTGCCAGTAGTGGAGATCCCCTAGTCTGTGAATATTTAGTTCCATGCATGTAAACAGCCAGGAAGTAAACTGGCAGAATTGTCAGCATATAAGACAAATTGCTCTTTATGGTAATTGTTCAGGTCCTTAAAGCTCTAAGTTCAAATCCTGTTGAGGTTAGTATTATTGGCAGTGAATTAGCAAAGTCATTATAGCATCACTCAGAATATCTTATGTCATTCATTCCAGTTCTTTGCACTCTGAATTAAAATACTGCCAAGGTTAGCTTAGTCATTCCATTTTTTTTTTTAATGTGGTGTTGGTGGTGGTGGCTTCATAGAGTACTAGTCCTGTTCTTGGGTCAATTCTCCTCTTTTCTTCACATTTTCTGTCTGTTTGCCTGTCTGTTCCTAGAAGAAATCATTCTGTGTCAGATCTGATGAGGTATGGGCTTTGCCGGATCCAAAACTGTCCAAGATACTTTTGTATCATGATGGTGCATTTATGCTTCCTTCAGGATTTGAAGGTGCAAGGCAACAGAAGTCAACAAGGAGAGGAAGCCTTCACTATTTCACTACCATGGGCTGCAACTGATCTTTAAAATCTTGCAGGGATTTAATAGGAAGCTACTTCCTAACTGGAGGAAACTAGTTTAGTGGATAAACAACATCAACCACAGCAAGCCAACAAAAGGGTCTGTATGTAGTCATTCAAACATGGTTTGGGGTTCATTCCCACTGTGTGGCACCTTGGGCAAGTGTCTCCTCTATAGCCTCGGGCCAACCAAAGCCTTGTGAGTGGATTTGGTTGACAGAAACTGAAAGAGACCCGTCATGTATATGTATATATGTATGTGTGTGTGTATATGTCTGTCTGTTTTCACCCCCACCCACCCACACACACACATCGCTTGACAACCGATGCTGGTGTGTTTATGTCCCTGTAAATTAGCGGTTCTGCAAAAGAGGCCAATAGAATAAGTACTAGGCTTTACAAATAATAAGTCCTGGGAGTCGATTTGCTCGACTAAAGGCGGTGCTCCAGCATGGCCACAGTCAAATGACTGAAACGAATAAAAGAGTAAAGAGTATACATTATCCAACATATTTTGCATGGTGAGTCTACTGAGCGAGATTTGGTTGCTATTTCTACCAGACTGAGGGACTCTAAAGAACAGCACCCTTGTTCAGACTCTGCACATCACTGGGCTGAAATGTGACAGCTAATAAATTCAATGGTATCGGCTCTACTTGATAGTGCGGACTAGTTTGATAGACAGCTATCTCTACTCTCTACTCTGATCTAAGTAATCAATGGCTGCCAAAGTTTTCATGTGGAATCACAAGATACTCTCCTGCTGATTTGATCATGATGATGAAGAACAAATGATGAAAATGCTATGCAATAATGATAATAATAAAATGGTGATGATAATGGCAGTGATGGTGGTAGTATTAGTAGTTGTTGTTAGAGTATCTGAATGTTTTCTTTTTTTTTTTAAAAAAAAAGGAAGAAAAAACATCATTATCCTCCTTTTATGCTAACAGTTCAATCATACTTTCAAAATGTTTTGATTGCATGTGTATGTGTGTGTGTGCAAATGTTTTATATATATATATATATATATACACGTGTGTGTCTGTGTGTGTATATATATGTGTGTGTGTTTGTGCATGTGCGCACATGCATGTATGTGAGTATGTACTTTTTTTGCTCAGCTAACCAGTCACCACTTCTTTGCTCAGAAAATGGTATTTTTTTATAAAAATCAAAAAAAAAAAAGTTACAAATAACAAAGTCGTAAAATAATGCAAAACAAAAGCAATTCCAAATCCATGTTTGAAAAGTCACTTAAAATATCAAGAATGCCATAGCTGTGACAGACCAATTTTTTTTTTCCAGTAATTCATTTCATTTCATTTATTTTTATTATTTAGACTATATTTTCATTCCAAGACACACACATACACACACACACACACACACACACACAGAAATTCAGAGAGGGGGCTCTGCACACACCACACACACACACACAGAAATTCAGAGAGGGGGCTCTGCACACACACACACACACACACACACACACACTTGCACAATCAAGAAAATGGTGAGAGATTATTCTTCTGTTAGAATACAGAGGAAAGGAGAACCTCCAAGAGGGTTAGGAGTGGGATGGCCTGATCAATATTTATACAGGCATGGCATTCAATTTTGGATGTTGTCAAAAAATGAAAACTTTATTGTTGGGTTTTGTGTTGTCGTTGTTGTTGTAATTGTGTGTGTATGTACTGGTGGTGATGGTGGGGTTCTTTTCAAATTTCAGTTTGCAACATTCAGCTATAATTGTATTTTCCATACCTTTGACACTTTCCTTTACCATTTTGTTGCCAATGTTAGTGTTATTGCTTTTTTTAAAAAAATTTTATTGCATTCTTTTTTTTTTTTTTAAGACCAAATAAACAACGTAAAATTATGAACAACAACACTCTAATTTTGCCACTGTAATTTTCCTTATATATTTTAATAATAATAATTGCCATTCTTTTGGTTGGTTGAAAACAGTTGGCACGTCTCATTTGATATGCTTCCTTCATAATATTCTGGCATAACTCCTTAAAGCTTAACTGGAATTAAAAGAAAGTGTGGATGAGAATTTAAAAAAAAATTTTCTGTCAGGAATGTTGTAGAAGCAACTCTAAATTAGATCTGTTCTTTAGTGACAATTTGCTGAGATCCCCAAAACTAATTCGCCCCAGATAGGCATTATATAATGATTACATTTTCATCTAGTGGGTCATGGACCTTCCTTACTGTATATGTTTTTGGGAAGCATTAATTATCTTTGGTTGTTTAGTTAATATTATTTTTTTTAAATGTGCTGCGTACAATTAAAAACCCAGAGTCAGTTGAAGACTGAGGGCCAGCAGCCTTTTTTTTTGCATGGCTGTATGATAAGAAGTTTGCTTCACAACAACATGGTTCTAGGTTCAGTCCCACTGTATGGCACCTTGGGCAAGTGTCTTATATTATAGCCATCCACAGGCTAACCAAAGCCTTGTGACTGGATTTGGTAGACAGAAACTGAAAGCTGCCCATCATGTGTGTGTGTGTGTTCCCCATCACTGCTTGACAACTGGTGCAGGTGTGTTTGCATCCCCCATAACTTAGCGGTTGGGCAAACTAGCCTGATGGTGTAAGTGCCAGACTAAAAAGAAAACATGTTAGTACTGGATTCAACTCATTCAATAAAAATTCTTCAAGGTTGTGCCCCAGCATGGCCGTAGTCCAATGACTAAAAGAACTAAAAGATAGCATGGGGATATCCAGTGAAATCATGCAAGACTCTTGTGGAAGGAAGGAAGGTATCTGTAAACTAGAAACTTTGCCACAATGCTGGCAACAGAGTGAGCTGTTTTAAAGGCTCCCAATACACCAAAAGGTCCCAGGGTATGTTTCCCACCCGAGTAGGTCATGACTAAATTTGAACTCGGACCTCAAAGAAAGCAGAACAAATACCTCAAGGCATCCAGTTCTATGTTTTATAGTTCTGCCAATCTACCACTTTTAAGATTGGTACCTTTTCTTTTTTTATCGACCTCAAAAGGATAAAAAGCAAAGTTGACCTCAGCAGGATTTGAACTCAGAGGGTGAGAACAAATACTGTGAAACATTCTGTCCAACACTTAAGTGACTCAGCTAATTCACCACCCAGCTGAGTTAATTCTTGTCTAACCCTTTCTGTACCAACTTATTTGAGACCACTCCTGGTCCCTGATTCTATTTTAACCTTTTTTGCATGGTCCTATGGTACAGACTTCCTGTTTTAAACTTATCGAAGTTAAAACTGCCAATCAGAATTTCATGTTAATCTATGTTACAAACACCAGTATGATTATGATAGTTATTTTGCTGAATTTTTCATTGTGGTTGGATTTGGTAGATGGAAACTAAAAGAAGCCTGTCGTGTGTTTGTGTGTGTGTGTGTGTTTGTATCTGAGTTTGTCCACAACCAGTGTTGGTGTGTTTATGTCCCAGTAACTTATCAGTTCAACAAAGAGACCAATAGAATAAGTACAGGGTTTAAAAATAATATAAGTATTGGAATCAATTCTTTCGACTAAAAAAAAAAATCTGTCAAGGCAGTGCTCCAGCATGGCCACAATCAAATGACTGAAACAAGTAAAACAAAAAATAATAAAAGATAATGATAAAGTTATTTTACTAATTTGTTCATTATTTTCAAAATTAATTGAAACAAAGGCAGCATATTTCAACAAAAATATAGTATCTAAAGGGTTAAAATCCTTAGAGTGTCTGTGTGTTAAGAAGCTTGCTTACCAACCACATGGTTCCAGGTTCAGTCTCACCGTGTGGCACCCTGGGCAAGTGTCTTCTACTATAGCCTCAGGCCAACAAAAGCCTTATGACTAGATTTGGTAGATGGAAACTGAAAGAAACCTGTCATGTATATATGTGTGTGTGTTTGTGTTTGTCTCCCCAACATCGCTTGACAACCGATGCTGGTGTATTTATGTCCCTGTAACTAAGCAGTTTGGCAAAAAGTGACCGATAGAATAAGTACTAGACTTACAGAGAATAAGTCCTGGGGTCGATTTCTTCAATTAAAGGTGGTGCTCCAGCCTAGCCGCAGTCAAATGACTGAAACAAGGGAAAGAATAAAAGAATATCTAAATTAAAACTTTTCCATTATGGTTTTTCATATGAGAGCCTTTTTATGTTCTAAACACTCATTTGATATAGAAACAAATATTAAAAAGTTAATCAATCAAATGGCAAACCCCTTTAATTACTTGATTATTTTCAAAATTAACTCAAACACACTGACAGTGTATTTCATAAGGAATACAATTAGGAAACGATTAGCACAAGTGAATAGCCTACATGACTGGGTTTTACCCTATACAGTTCTGTTTCATTGTGGCTCTGTGGTAAGAAGCTAGCTTCCCAACCACATGGTTCCAGGTTCAGTCCTTAGTAACCATCTTGTTTTACAATGATAGTGGCATTTCCGCTCTTTTCAGGGCTTCAAGGATTTCACAGCAGCCCTAGCAGGGTGGTGGCTAATGTGTGCTATGCCTTGCCTAGGTATATACAGGTTAGCTGCAAATACTCAATAAGATATATAGGTAGACTGATTTGATTGATTCCTGGACATCAGTGTCAATAGGCTCCCTTACTCATGCGAAGCTGACCAGAGGTGGTGGTGGTGGTGGGGTAAACAATTAAAAAGAAAAACAATAGCAACAATAACAGTCTGGATGTGGCATTCAGAAACAAGTAATGTTACAAAAGAAAAAATAAAACTTGGAAAAGAAAAGGGTGTGTGGTAGTGGTAGTGGCACAGGAGCACTGAATCTTGTACAAAATCCAGCTAATCATGGCATACAACACAGAAAAGTAGACCAATAATTAATATTTATGTATGTGTGTGTGTGTGTGTGTGTGTATGTATGTATGTAGAGATAGATAGATAGATTTGTGTAGGTGTGTATATGAATGTGTGTGTATTAAGATTTGTGTGTGCATGTGTAATATTCTTGCTCCTTTCAGTACTGACTGGTGGTAACAGTTAATGAATTTCTTTCTCTCTCTCTCTCTCTCTCTCTCTCTCTCTCTCTCTCAGTATGAATTGCAAAATATGATAGTTCATATCTAATATGTGTGTATATATATATATATGTGTGTGTGTGTGTGTGTGTGTGTGTATGCCTTCTTGTGCTCGTATGTTGATGATGATGATGACTATGTGAATATAATCAATATCGATTGGTAAAGAGATTCAGAAGAATTTTTAGGTGTGGAGTGTGTGTAGTAGGATGTTGTTTGCGCGTGGTGGTGGTGGTGGTGGCGGTGGTAGTGGTGGTGGCGGGGGGACGCAGATGGGAGGTGAGATAATTGAATTAATCATTGCTAATGGATGGTATAGGCTGCATTAAAAACAATTGAGGTTGTGGAGCGGGGGTGGGTGGGGATGGGGGTGAGATAATAATAATAATAATAATAAGCAAAGATGAAAACAAAACAAATAATTTTTTTTTTACTTTTTTATTTATTTATTATTAATTAAATAAAAGAATTGTGGAAAAAATCTTGAATTAAAATGAAATAATAGTAAATGTATACCCATATACCTACCCATATAAACACACACACACACACATATATATATATATATATATATATACATACATACAAATATGCACAAGCATTCATATGTATACACACACAAACACATGTATGCACATAGATACATATTGATTTGGCACGTTGTAACCATCATGATTATAAATGCACAAACATGCATACAACCATTCAGGAATACGCATACCCTAACCTTTGCCTTTATTGCAGTGTAGTTCATATAGTATTCCAACACATACACACACACTTGCTCCTTCCACTCATATCACCATTACAAATGTATACGCACATACAAATGGTATTGCCCATCACCAAGGCGGCAAGCTGGCAGAAACGTTAGCACGCCGGGGGAAATACTTAGTGGTATTTCGTCTGGTGCTACATTGTGAGTTCAAATTCCGCCGAGGTCGACTTTGCCTTTCATCCTTTTGGGGTCGATAAATTAAGTACCAGTTACGCACTGGGGTCGATATAATCGACTTAATCCGTTTGTCTGTCCTTGTTTGTCCTCTCTGTGTTTAGCCCCTTGTGGGTAGTAAAGAAATAGGTATTGCCCATCGCCATTGTGTGCTCATCCATACACACAAAATCATAGTTAAATCCTTCTCCTTACAAATGTATGCACACATGTGTATAACCCGCCTTATTTCATGTATGTGTGTATATATGTGTGTATGTCTATATTTTGATATGTATGCTCACACATACATATACCCATACAGATTTTACATCCATCAACAGTACAAATGAACTGGGAGTGGGGCACATTATATGTCTATCACTATTACAACAACAACAACAACAAAAATACAACTCACTCCCCCACCCCCGTTGTTGATTTTTAAAATTGCTACAAGTACAGAAAACAAATAAACAAGGATAGATTTTTGATATTGCATCATGAAACGTAAATCTCGTTTTAATCCCATGGTTAACCATTTATATATGTAAGTATATTTATCCAATTTCCTTAACTACTAGCAAATAAACTGAGGCAGTCAATGAAGAAATAAGTTTGCTGTTTTATTTATCTTATTTATTTTTCTTCTCTATTTCTATTTTCCAACCTATCAAAGCAGTTAAACAAAAAGAGAGTTGAGTTTAAATTTAATTTGGCAATTGTATTGTAACTATTACTAGAAGTATCGCCCGGCGTTGCTCGGATTTGTTTCGACCCTTTAGAATTGGAATTTTTGAAAAGTAATAATTTGGCATTATGTAGCTTGTTATTCTCTTTAAGTGAACATTTTCCTGGTTGAAATACACCGAAAAATGGCGACACAGCAGTAAAAAAAATCGTAAAAAATAGGGATTTTCATAGAAAAAAAGCACATTTTTGGTGTTAACATGGTCCGATTTGAATTTTTTCTTCTACAGAAGGAAGAGCAAGCCTTCTGCTATCATACTCTCAATTTTGGTCAACTTGCACCGCAGGGTCTCGGAGGAGATAGTGTTAGTTGAAGGCTACCAAACCTGCCATACACAGACAACTTCAGCTTTATATATAGAGAGATTAGGTTCAGTGGAGCAAAAGACAAAATGTGATACAGTATTGAGTTAACTCCCTTCGTGTTTTGGCGTTTTCTTCCTACCTGCATCAAATTTACCCTCTATGTAACCAGGTATCAATAAAGTAAGAAGCAGTCAATATATTCAAGTGTCCATTACACCCACCATCCTCAGGAAAACTCTGGGTGTTAGATAAAATCAACTGGATAATCTTTTCCAGAGGACTTTTGGGCTAGGACCCATGCATAATTTCCAGAAATTCCTGGCCTGACAGTACTACTGCAGAGATTTACCATTTTGGGATAAACTCTACAGGCATGGTAGTACCATCAGTCAGGCCCGTTTGAGAAGCGAGCAGAGTGCCCAAACCATCCTGCATGCATTGATCATTTATGGAAGTATGTTGAACAGTTTCTATCGCATGTAAGATGAATCCAGCTATTATCTCCATTGGGAAGTTCACTCCACTGCCTTCCTTTTCAGTTTTCCTGAATTCAAATCCTATCATAATAACAACACCTCTCCTTTTCATCATTTGAGTTGTAGTATATTTATTGACTCTGAAAAGGGTTTTGTTTTCTTCTTTCTTTCTAAATTTTAGGTAGGTGAAAGAACTCTTTACTAGGTCTCCAAGAATGCAAAAGAGTGTCACATTACTCCTGCTGTTCTTCAACTGTTATAATTGCAATTTCATCAGTGACATATGCATTACATCCTTGATCATGTTCTGCAGATGAATGTTTGTCTCCCTGGGGGTGGTTTTACAATTCTTAGTGTCTTTCACATGTTTTAATCTCAGTAAGATGCAATAAACTGTTTCATATGAACAAGTTTGTTTTTAGCCATATGCACAGATATCAAATTGATGAACAATGAGTGATGAATAACTGGGCCTACAAATCCCTTTATAATCCCTTTATAAATTCATGCAGTTATGTAATAATGTTGATTCCTATTTTGAATATGATGTTTTCATTCAGTTTTATCAATAAAACTCTAGAAGATGAAAGTGGCATGTTTAAAATTAGGATCAGATATAATGGAAAATATATAAATCTAATTTGTTTTCTCTGATTTAACAAAATAAATAAGTAAATTCTTTGAATATATAAATCATAAACTGCCTCTTTTTCCTGTTTTTCTTCATTTTTCATTTTTATGTGACAATTGTCTTTGGAATTCAATAATTTCTGTATTGAAGATTCGGATTTTACAGAAGCAAAAAGAAAAAAAAAATTCAAGAATTACCCCCGTCACTTTTACTGACAACATAGATAATGCTTCATTGCTTCTATCAGATATATGAAGAGATTTTTAAAAATTCCTGGAACAAAGCTCATCAAAAACTTAAACAACCACTTCACAGATAAACAGTTTTGACAACAGGCATCATTTTTGCCACAAAAATTACTGCCATAGATAGTGACTGTTGTTCCAACTGCTAAAGCTACCATAGGAGAAAGTGATAAAAATGTAAATAACCAACCAACATTATTACCATCACTGTCTTGCCTCTCTCTTTCTCATGGATCTATATTTTTCTCTCTCTTATACTTTTACTCTTTCTCTTTGTCTCTGCTTTCCTGTTTTTTTGTCCAACTCTTTCTTTCTCTTTACCTCTCCAATACAGTTTTTGGCTGATTTTTTTTTTGTTTTTCACTTCCGTTCTCTTTTTATTTCTCTCTCTCTCTCTCTCTCCTCTCTCTCTCTCTCCTCTCTCTCTCTCTCTCTCTCTCTCTCTCTCATCTTCTAGCGAGGTGAGAGAGGGAGATAGACACAGAACAAAATGGTCAGATTTTAGATGGAATTTTTTTTAAATTGACTCAATATATTTATATGTACATGGATGCCCCCCCCCCGCCCCATTTTCTTCTTTCTTTACGTTTGCAACACATCACTTTTAAGTTGACTCTGAATCACCTATAAATTAATTGTGTTATTAGCTTATCTTTTAATGCAGTGAGCTGGCAGAATCATTAGCAAACCAGGCAAAATGCTTAACAGATTTTCATCCATCTTTATGTTCTGAGTTCAAATTTCACTGAGGTCTTTCATCCTTTCAAGATCAATAAAATAAAGTACCAGTTAAGCACTAGGGTCGAGATAATTGACTTACCCCCTCCCCCAAAATTGCTGGCCTTGCACCAGCATTTGAAACCAATATATGACTGGTGTGAAGGCATGTGCTCATTATCATCATCATTATTATTATTAAGGCAACGAGTTGGCAGAATCATTACCATGTTGGACAAAATGCTTAGCGGTATTTCATCTGTTTTTATGTTCTGAGCTCAAATGCTGTCGGGGTCAACTTGCCCTTTCATTTCAGGGTTGATAATATAAGTGTCAGTTGAGTACTGGGGTCGATGTAATCAGCTTATCAACTCACCAGAAATTGCCAGCCTTGCACCAAAATCTGAAACCATTATTATTAGGAGGATGAGGAGGAGATGGAGGTGGTTGGTGGATTGGCTGAATCATTAGAACATCAGACAAAATACTTTGCAGCATTAAGTTGCGGTTCTTTACATTCTGAGTTTAAATCCTATTACAGATAAATCCCCCAAAAGCTCTGGTGCTGGTGCCGCACAAAGAGCACTAGTGCTGGTGCCATGCAAAGAGCGCTGGTGCTGATGTCATGCCAAAAACACTGGTACCATTTAAAAAGCACTAGTGCTGGTGCCACACACACAGCATTGGTGTGGTGCCATACAAGAAACACTGGTGCTGTTGCCATGCAGAAAGCACCCAGTACCCTCTGAACAGTGTTCGGCATTATGAAGGGCATCCAGCCATAGAAAGCCTGTCAAACAGACAATGAAGTCTAATGCGGCAGATGTGGGAGAGGCTTGCTAGCTCCTGTCAAACCATCCAACCCATATCAGTAAGACATTAAATGATAATGAAGATGATGATGATGATATGAAGTATCAGTCAGGTGATGGTGTAAATATTGAAATCTACTCCTTCCTTTATAATTCACAACTGCATGCCTGTGTTAGAAATTTATATTGGGGAATGTAGTGAAGTGACAATCCATTTGGCATTGATAAAATAAATATCAAATATCTGACTTTAAGTAGTTAAGTTGTGCTACATAGATTATATAATCTGTGCTGGCAGTCTTAATGACTAGAGTAAGAATCTGGTGGTAGTGGAAATTTAGGAAAGAAATTTTTTGTTTTGTTGACAGCAGCAACAAAGGATTTCTCTCACCTTAAATCAGACAGACAGACTATCTGCGGTATGTGTAAGAAGTAATGTTATAAGGCACCGAAACATGAGCAATGATATGAGGAAAATGTACAGCAATTTGAAAGGAATGTGTTTGGGTTTAGTTTGTTTGTCTTTCGGATGTTCAAATACTTACTTATTAGGAATAGGCAAAACTGTGCAGACACAAGTGAAGAAAGTTGCTGTGAGTGTGTGTGTGTGTGTGTGTGTGTGTGTGTGTGTGTGAGAGAGAGAGAGAGAGAGAGAGAAAGAGCAAATGGATAGCTGCACTGATGTGGACTTGGTAATGAGTTGTAAAGAGGCAACGGAAAGAATTTGTAGATGAAGTTTTGAAGGTGTTGGTTTTTAGTCCCCAGTCGGCCCTAAACGAGCTGACATATAATCTAAGGTATTCCAGCCATAATCATTCCATCTTTTTTTTTATTAAGGTTAATTAGGTCTAGATTATCAAATATCTCCTTTCTTTATTTTACCCTTAGGAGACAATAGGGCTGATCTATCAGCCAAGGAGTCCAATGACAAAGAAGATAGTATGATTTCGTTTAATTTCCTGCAGGAATATATATATAGTTGTATATATGTAAAGTACTGTATTTTAACGTGTATAAGGAACCCCTTGATTTTGGGGACTTAAAATTTGGAAATAAAGTTTTGTAAGGGATTATAATACTATCTGTGTATATGAAACTCCCATATTTTTTAACCTAATTTTTGACAAAAAAGGGTTCCTTATACATGTTAAAATATGGTAATTCATTTTTTTATATATATATTTTTCTAGATAAGTGCATGCCCTCTGTAGGGCTTGTGTAAAGGGCCCGGTCTTCTTGTCACTGAAACTCCAATGAGTTATGGTTTGATAGGGTACAATTTAACCCTTTAGCATTTAGATTACTCTATCAATAGTAATGTTCATGTATTAATATTGTTTTGAATTAATTATCTGTTATCTCGACCCTTTGAGATTTCTATGATGTGACTGGGGTTTTTTTTTCTTAAAAATGACATCGTTTGGTAGGTATAAGAGACCCAATCTGGCCAGTTTTAACATAAAGCACATAGAATATATGAGCCAGATATGACTAGTTTAAATGCTGGAGGATAAAGGGAGATTTTAGCTGCTATTTCTAACCAGTCAAGCAACCACTTAATGGTTCCTTCATTGAGAAGTTATTGTTAGATATGAGACTTTCTAACCTTAGAGAGTGAGAATATAAATTTGTTATTTAGCCCTGAGTCGGCCCTGGTTGAGCAGGCAAACCTAGGGATGCAAGATATTCCAGCCACATGCATCTCTGCTCTGCTTTTTTTTCTTGCCTTGATATCTGAAGGACTATATTGTTCAATGCTTTTTTTTTTTTTGTTGTTGACAGTTTATTGTGATTTGAGAGATATTTAGGTGTCATTTCTAGCAGATCAAGCAACGTTGTGGCTTTTGTTATTTTCTGAAAGCTCAGCCATTTGAATGACAGAGTTCACTTGACAAGCCTCTGCACAGCCTCTGTCTATCATCAGCCACTTTGACTCAAAAGCATAGGTTGATCCAACGCTATAATAGGAAACACATGTCAATGACACTCCACCGAGTTGCCTGACCCAGGACTTCATGATTACCAAACAGACTTCTTAACAATCTAGTCATGCCTGCATGCATATATAGACATATATAGAGACTCTGTAATGTGTAAATTAACCTAGATGCAACTCATTCTTTCTCTTTTTATATATGAGATGAAAATATGCTTTACTGTATGCATAATACATTCCGTCTGTGAATATTAATTTATGCTTGTTTAGGTTTAGCATTTTTCTTGTTAAACAAAGACATTAGATCGATGCAATGGACATTTTGGGTTCTATAAAACAAAGTGTTAGTTGCCATTCTTTTCATAAACATGTACATATGTGTAATATATATTTGTATATATGTGTGTATATTTATGCATGTGTGTGTGTGTATATATATATATATATATATATGCATGTGTGTATTTATATAGTCAATATATATATGGATGTGTGTAATACAGGGTTATGTAAGTGTAAATAATGTGTGTGGTGTTCAAAGAGTAGAAAAAAGTTCAATAAATACATTTAAAAATCTGATTGCTAATTTCACTGTATTTTAATTTCCTTTTCCATTTTAACATCTTCCAAGTAACATCACCGACACCACTATCACCACGTTGTCTCTCGTCTCTCTCTCTCTGTCTCTCTCTCTCTCTGCACCTCTCTCTGTCTCTTTCTCTCTCTGCATCTCTCTCTCTCTCTTGTTCACTTGCATGCAGGTCCAAATGTGCATCATAATATAACACAGTCGATAAAACAACTCATGTCAGAATGACTGGCCAAGATATGCAATAAAGACCAAAAGAAAGAGAGAAAAGGGGGAAAAAAAAAACTGACCGAGATAACTTGCGCGATATGCAATCAATATTCACCTCACACCCTACCCTTTGCTAGTGATTATTATTACCATTATTACTGTTGTTTTTATTTATTTATTTATTTATTGTATTTATTTCTTTGTCTGAGCTCAAAATCATTTTCAAACATCATTCCTGAATGCGATAGAGAGGGTTTTTTTTTTTTATAGCAGTTTCTCTTTCTCCCCCTTTTTTTTTTATTGAAAAAAAAAATCTTATTTCTTTTTATATATTCATTTATTTATTTGTTCTTTCGGTCGCCTTTGCTGCTCAACTCAGTTCACCACACACACACCCACCCACACACACATACATACACATATATATTTTATATATATATATATATATATATATATATAATATATATATATATATATATATATATATATATATATATATATATATGTGCATACACGCATACATGCACCAAACCTTCCAGAGAGGTGCTTCTTTCTGTGATAGAAAATAAAAAAACGTAAAACACACACACACCCACACACACACAAGCACGCACAAAAGTAGTTCCAAGGATAATTTTATAATGATGTTTTTAGTGCCATGTTTGTTTCCAGGAAAATCTTCAAACAGTACCATTGGTGTGTGGATGTGTGGAAAGCTTAGTTAGAAATGAAGTAGATTATTATTATCATTATTGTTATTGTTTGTTGTTGGTGATGGTGATGGTGGTGGTGGTGGTGCTTCTGCTGCTGCTGCTGCTGTTCTTGATATTTCAGCAGTTATATTTTTATTGCATGCTTTCACTGCACAACCTAGCACTGCATTCTGTGTGCCTTGATATAAATTGTTTTTCGCTTTTTTTTTTGGGGGGGGGGGGGTCTTTTGCTAATGTATTGAAAGTACTCTGTTTTATATATATATATACATACATACATACATTCATACACACTCCTACATCTTCATAAACATAGATACCTATGTATATATGTGTGTATACATATTTTTTTGCATGTGTATGTTGTACACGCATACATAACTTCTGGATTTTTTTTATGTATTTCATTGTAAGAATCTCTTTTTTAATCATTCCCAAAGCACCTATTATTATTATTGTTGTTGTTGTTGTTATTATTATTATTATTATTATATTATTATTATTATTATTATTATTATTATTATTATTATTATTATTCACAATTCAGTTGAAAACCTAAAAAAAAAAAAAAATCAAGAAAATGCAAGCAAACATTTTGGCTATCTCTGTTTCCAGATCTAAATATCTGGAAATTAGTTTTACCAATTCTGTTAGAGATATAGCATCATTTGTCATAACTGATACATCAATTGCAAAGTATTTTTCTTTTTTTTTTTTCTATCATCTGTTCCAGTTTCAAATCAGGACACCATTCACTTAAGTCTCCATTTTTCCCAAAAATGTTTTGATAAAATAAATAACCATCAACAATATACTAGAGTGGAACTTATTTTATATTTCTCTTACTATTGAAATTGGTCTTGATTGGATGAGCAGAATTTCTATATCATTGGAAAGAGAACAACAAAAAGAATGTCTTTGGGATATTTAATTGCATTCCTTTTAAATCAATGGTTCTTGACCACTTTTTGCCTATGGACCCCTTTGATTCCTCTTTTAGTTTAGTGGACGCCTATAACCTTTCAAAATTCCAATTTTTCCACATGTTCACTTGTGTATGTTTGCCATAGCACTCTCTGAGAGAACATGTTTCAGCGTCCGTAAACATGTTGAATTATGTAAAATGTTACAGAAAGAAACCTAGTTGTTTCTTGCAGTACATAAATACGTCTGGTGCAAAATCTTTTCATGGACCCTTACAATACTGATACGAATCCCCAATTTACTAATTTGCTTATGTGGACCCCCAGCGATCATGTGGACCCCGGTTGGAATCAATGCTTTGAATTTTAATCGTTCATGGCCTAGTGGTTAGGGTGTCGCACTCATGATTCTGAGATCATGCTTTCAATACCCAGACTGGCTGTTGGTTGTGTTCTTGTGCAGAGAACTTCATTTCACATTCCCCCAGTACTCTCAGCTATAAATGGGTAACCTTGTGACAGTTAGGCATACAAGGGTGAGAGGGTGACTCAAGAAAATCACTCAAACAGAGGTCTTGCGTGACACAGTGATCAAAAGGCTGAATAGTAAAGCCTGTATTGTGAATCCTTACTGGTTGTTCAATCATATCGAAGTATGGTTGATTGATTGATTAGATTCTGATTTCAAATTGGACTGAGAATAGCTTTGCTTTCATCCACTCTGGATCGATAACATAAAATAACAAATACTGAAGTCTATATAATTCTATGTTCTTTTTTACCAAAATGTTACATAGTATTTATTAAAAATCACTCTTAGAAAATTAAATATGTCCTGTATCCCTTTCGAAAAACTGTTAATTGATTCCAAAAATTTCATGGACATTCCCCCCCACTTTTTTTTTCTAAGCCCAACTTAGCACTGACATTGTTTCTAAGCCTTTTTTCATTTGATGCCTTCACTCTGATTTTCTATTAAAAAATATGTGCTATCAAAATTAGCTTACAGGTGCTTGGCTCAGTGGTCAGAGAGTCGAGCTCACAATTATGAGTTCGATTCCCAGATCAGGCTGTGTGTTGTTTTCTTGAGCAAGACACTTTATTTCATGTTGCTCCAGTTCACTCAGCTGTGGAAAAAAGTTGTGACGTCACTGGTGCCAAGCTGTATCAGCCTTTGCCTTTCCTTTGGATAACATTGATGTCATGAAGATGGGAGGCTAGTATGCATGAACAACTGCTAGTCTTCCATATACAAATTTGCCTGGATTTGTGCCTCAAAAGGGAACTTTCTAGTTGCAATCCCATGGTCATTCATGACCAAAAGATGGTCTTTATTCTTTACTTTACCCATATCATTTTGGAATGCAGCCATGCTGGAGCAACCCCTTCAAGGATTTAATCAGACAAATCACCCCCAGTTATTATGAAGTCTGGTACTTATCCACTGAACCACTAAGTTATGGAGAGCAACAATTGTAACACAAACACTGCCACACACACACACAAAACGGGCTTCCACACAGTTTCCATCTGCCAAATTCATTCACAGTGTGTTGGTTGGCCCAGGGCTATTGCAGAAGACATTTGCCACACAGTAGGTCTGAACTCAAAACCACATGGTTGCAAAGCAAGCTCCTTAACCACATAGCTGTGCCTGTTTCCTGTATATATATATATATATATATATATATTTATAGTCTTTTATTTTTTTACTTGTTTCAGTTGTTTGACTGCAGCCATGCTGGAGCACTGCCTTTAGTCAAACAGATCAACCCCAGGTCTCATTCTTTGTAAGCCTAGTATTTATTCAGTCGGTTTCTTTTGTTGAACCGTTAAGTTCAGGGACATAAACACACCAACAACAGTTGTTAAGCGATGGTGGGGTGGGGGAGACAATCATAGACCCACAAATACATACACACAGATATATTTTCCATCTACCAAATTCACTCACAAGGCTTTGGTTGGCATAAGGCTATAGTAGAAGACACTTGCCCAAGGTGCCATGCAGTGGGACTGAACCCAGAACCATGTGGTTGGGAAGCAAGCTTCTTACCACACAATCACTCCTATAAATGTATGTATGCATGTATATATGTGTGTGTATGTATGCATTATGCAATACACATTAGAAAGAAGTTTTAAATAACCCCCCATAATTTCAGGCCTTGTGCCTTTAGTAGAAAGGATCATTATTATTATTGAGTAATAAAATTTTTGTTTTATACTTCAGAATAATTCTTTTCCTGTATTCATAAAACATTTTCTCTGAGAATACTACTCTATTCAATTTTTTGTTTCTTAAAGGCTTAAAAAAAAAAAAAAACTGGAAAAATTTCCAACTTTATTTGATTTTAAAAAATTATCTCTTCTCTGTATTAAAGCCTGAGGATTAACATTAAGAAATAGTTTTGAATAAATAAAATAAGTATAAATACAAAAAGCTTTGGTTGAGATAGAAAAGGAAAAGAATAATCTTTAGGTCTTACATGAAATTTTACATTTGTAAAAGAATGTTATCTTGGCGTGTGTGTGTGTGTGTGTACATTTAGTTCTTTACTATTTTATATTGAATCATATCTCCTCTTATTCATATCATGTGTGCCTTTTCTATTTTCATTTGCTAGTCA
>NC_043010.1:37083764-37086264 GCF_006345805.1 Octopus sinensis
GGAATGAACCCAGAACTATGTGGTTGGTAGGCAAGCTACTTACCACACAGCCACTCCTTGTAAATTTATGAATGGAATTATTTTCCAGATCATCTTCTATATCTGTCAAGCCATTTTTTTCTGTATCTGTCACTATAAATATGTCATTGACATACTTGGTACAGATAATATGATGATATTTAAGAATAACTTTGTTTTTTTAATGTTGTTAGCCATGTAAAAGAAAAAAAAACCCCCAAAAATGCGGGCTACAGTGGAGAGCCCATAGTTACTTCATCCCCCTGGGATATAATGTGTATGCATTATAAGTAAGCATTAAATCAAAATAAAAGAGAAAGCCTAAATACTAAGCAAAAATAAATAAAATTAATAAATAACCCAAAATTGATAAATGACAAAAGGCAAAAAAAAAACCAAAACCAACGAGCAAAATGCAAGAGATAGAATGTGTTTTTTGAGAAAGTCTATGAAGAATTAAGGAGAAAGCAATTTCCTCAAGACACTGTTAAATGGAATTATCCATCTGAAGCTGAAAGTTAATTCTTCGCAGATCAGCTTTCAGCAAGATAAAAATTCTTGCCAAATATTTATCATAATCATTTGCAACACAATACCATTTGTTTAAATAGACTGAGTGAAATGAGGTGGGGGGAGGGGGTAAGTCTCACTCCTCCCCTACTACTACTACTACTACTACTACTACTACTACTACTACCACCACCACCACCATCATCACCATCACTATTTGTACTGTTTCTTTCCAATTCTCTTTCGCTATGGTTACCCTGCTTCAAGGAAAGAAGCATGTGGTGATGGTGGGGGGGGCGGGTACATCTCCTTCCCACCCGTATCACAAAATATAGTTTGTCATTTTACATTACCATCATCATCATCATAATATCACCAAAATCATGATCATCATCATCATAACTACCATCAACATTACAATGATGATTATCATCATTGTAACCATTGTCATCATCAGTATGGCTGTCATCAGCATCGTAGTACCATAATTCTCTTCCTTCTCCCCCTCTTCTTCGTCATCATTATCATCATCATCATCAAAATAAGATTCCAAAGAAATTAGTGATACCCTACACCAACGAAATGGCAATACTGATAGTTTGAAACTGTGGAATATGTTTTTCATGTACTGAGGAAGAAAGAAAATCCTAATGTTTTGGATGGAATCCTTCATCGGGAATAGAAACAAAATGCCAATAGGGGTTGAAGGATAAAAAAAATTTGGGGATTAGTAAGAGAGTGAAAGCAGGAAGGAGGAAGAAGAAGAGGTAACAAGTATTAGTAGAGGCAGCTGGGAAGTTTTAAGAGAGAGGAGAAAATAAAGGTAGCACCAGTAAATTTGAAGAATTTTGTGAGTAGAGGATTGGGGAAATGACAAGGAACACTGGACAGACCTCTTCCACATGCTTTTATATCTATGCATCATTTAATTTAATTTATTTCTTATTTACTGCCCACAAAGGGCTACACACAGAGGGGGCAAACAAGGACAGACAAATGGTTTAAGTCGATTATATCAACCCCAGTGTGTAACTGGTACTTATTTAATCGACCCCGAAAGGATGAAAGGCAAAGTCGACCTCGGCGGAATTTGAACTCAGAACGTAACGGAAACGAAATACCACTAAGCATTTTACCCGGCGTGCTAACGTTTCTGCCAGCTCGCGGCCTTCTTTAATTTAATTTTTTGGTATTTGGAGGATTGTGGGGCTCCAATATCTTATCTTGGGATGGTTTCTGTGGCTAGATGTCCTTCTGAATGCCAGCTGCTGTACAGGGTGTAGTGGGTGCTTTGTTCATGGTACCATTACTAATGAGGTAGGTAATCTAGCAACTTGCAAGGCTAAATAAGCCCCTGTAAGTAAATGAGAATAAGGAAGAGAGAGAGAGTGTGTGCATGTGTGTGTGTGATGGCTTTAGGTAAGGTGAAGGGAGATGGTGAAGAATGATGAAAACAGAATTATAGTCATGGGTTGGTGTACTAGAAAGAGAGTAACAAGGAAGTCAGTATAAGGTGGTGGGGAGGAGTTTGGAAGAAACAAGATAAAAGGGAAGAGATTAGATGTCACATGATCACTGTACATGTGCAGCATTGTCATACAAACGAAGATGTCTGCTTCCAGTCTTCTGCGAAAAAACATTCTAGCTAAGGGGAAATATTATTTTGGTGAGGGGTTGGCATCAAGCGGGGCATCTGGCTGTAGAAAGTTTGCCTCAACAAATTTTGTCTGACCTGTGCAAGCTAGAAAAATTGAACATTAAACAATGATGATGATGATGATACACAGAATCACAGACAGTTGCGAGTAACTACTGGCTGAGATTTTTACCTGAAAAGTCAGAAATTTCCTCTCACACCACATGCCAACTTAAATAATTTTACTTTTATATACACACACACACATACACACCACACACACACACACACACACACGCACACAGATGTATGGACATTATGCATACATAGGCATAC
>NC_043010.1:37088764-37236264 GCF_006345805.1 Octopus sinensis
AATCTTATATAGACCCTGGTTGGGAACAACTGCCATAGATATTCCCCAAATTACTCTCTCTGTTTCTCTCTCTCTCTCTCTCTACAATTTCACGTTTTCAGTATGCACATCATCATCATATTCATCACAGTTGGCACGTAAAAAGCACCCACTACACTCACGGAGTGGTTGGCGTTAGGAAGGACATCCAGCCGTAGAAACACTGCCAGATTTGACTGGGCCTGATGAAGCCTTCTGGCTTCACAGACCCCAGTAGAACCGTCCAACCCATGCTAGCATGGAAAACGAACGCTAAACGATGATGATGATGATGATGATTACACACTATCTATTTGAATGTCTATCCACTTGTCCACTATCCTATCTAACTACCTCTTTTAATCCTCATACATATCATTTCCATATATGTGTGTGTGAATGCAGGCTTGTGCATATGTGCGTGTGTGTGTGTGTGCATATATATATATAAAAGAATATGTATAATATATGCATATATATATTTATGTGTGTCTGTGTATGTGTATATATATATATATATATATATACTAAAAAAAATGGAGAAAAAAGACAATAAGAAAAAACAACACATGGTACATGCAAAATATTAATAAGATGCTCAGGAATATATATATATATATATATATATTATATATATATATATATATATATATATATATATATATATGGTTTGAATGTACAACAAAACAAAAGACAGACAGGTGAGAGAACAAGAATCTAGGTATATTAGTTTAACACTCAGGAAAAATGGAGAAGTTTCAATGTTTCAAGCGTACACTCTTCAACAGGAAGGGACAAGGAAAATAAATAGAGAAAGTGAAAGGAAATAGAGAAAGAAAAAAATGTGTCAAAGATTAATGTTTCCGCATGTGTGTGTGTGTATGACAGGTTTCATATATCTTCCAGCTATCAAATTCATTCACAAGACATTGGTTAGCCAAGGGTTACAGTAGAAGGTAATTGCACCGGATGCTACACAGTGGGGTTGAACTCCAAATCATGTGGTTGCAAAATAAGCTTCTTGATGACAAATCATACCTACACCTGTATTTTATTTTATGTATTTTATTTGAAACATGGTCATGAAAGTATTAAGTCAATAGTTTCTTTTTCTTTATCTCTTTATTTTGTAAAGTATTATATATACATATATATATATATATATATATATTATATAATGATTATGTTGCTATTTGAATTGTATAATTAGTCCAGACTACTGGCTCCAATATACAGTAGTTAACATGTTATATTTTTTTAAATAACCTCTCTTAATTTTCTCTTTCTTTCTTGTTTCTTTTGCAGGTAAGTCACACTATTTCGGTAGACATCTATCTGTCTATCTTCCTATGCCTCCTCATCTTGCCTCACTTCTCCTCTCAGTGAAGTCTCTCAGAACAAAACACAATCAATATTTCAAACATTGTTTGAGATATCATCAGCAGCAGCAGTAATAGTGATGGTGGTGGTGTAATGTTTTGTAGCGGTGGTGGCGGCGTAGTAGGTAAGTATTCGGTGGTAGTGGTGGTGGTGAAGTTAGTTCTCTTTTCATTTTAATTTTTTTTATTCCTCCCCACATCTCTCTCCAGCCTTCTCCACCCTCTCCTCACCACCATTAAATCTGATTATTATTTTCATCTTGCTGTTGTTGTGCTGTATTGTTTTGAACTTCTCTGTTAAAATGTAAGGTCAACTGGTACTGTGAGTACTATTTCATGTGGCGAATATAACATATACAAACACACATGTATGTATGTACACACACACACACACACACACACACACAATGGCTGAGGTGAATATATGCACAACATAATTCTATTGTCAAACGTCTCCATCTTAGTTATCTTTGTTATCATATTTTTGCTCTGACTGAAATTATTCATTTTTATTGAGCTCTTTGCTGAAATGTTTTACACCAGTGAATATTGTCTTGTCTTGTATTTGCAAGGTAGTTATTTCCATTATTACTCATATTACTATACACACTGTATAGTGGTTGGCATTAGGTAGGACATCCAGAATGTCTCCTATTTCTTTATTGCCCACAAGAGGCTAAACATAGAGGGGACAAACAAGGACAGACAAACGGATTAAGTTGATTGTATCAACCCCAGTGCGTAACTGGTACTTAATTTATCGACCCCGAAAGGATGAAAGGCAAAGTCGACCATGACAGAATTTGAACTCAGAATGTAACGGTAGACGAAATACTGCTAAGCATTTCGCCCAGTGTGCTAACAATTCTGCCGGCTCGCCGCCTTAATAACATCTAGAATGTTTCTGCAAACATTAACTTACAACTATAAAAACTGAATATTAACCATATGAATTTCAGCAGGCCCTGAAAGCCTAAAAAACATCATAGGCTCTTCTCCCAACTAAACCATAAGTTTAGTCCCTAAAATTTCAATACAAGCTGGCTGATCCTTGTCGGGTTTTTTTTTTATAGTAACATATCATTTGTGACTGTTCCATTCTGAAATTAAAAAAAAAAAAATTAATAATATATAACGATAAAAAACGTGGCTGTGTGGTAAGTAGCTTGCTTCCCAACCACATGGTTCTGGGTTCAGTCCTACTGCGTGGCACCTTGGGCAAGTGTCTTCTACTATAGCCTCGGGCTGACCAAAGCCTTGTGAGTAGATTTGGTAGACGGAAACTGGAAGAAGCCCGTTGTGTATATGTATATATGTGTGTATGTTTGTGTGTCTGTGTTTGTCCCCCCAATGCTGGTGTGTTTATGTCCCCATAACTTAGCGATTCAGCAAAAGAGACCGATAGAATAAGTACTAGGCTTACAAAGAATAAGTCCTGGGGTCGATTTGTTCAACTAAAGGTGGTGCTCCAGCATGGCCACAGTCAAATGACTGAAACAAGTAAAAGAGAGTATGGTTTCACTTAAAGATATCTATCTTTTATTTGTTTCAATCATTAGCTTGTAGCCATGGTGGGGCACTACCCTGAATTATTTTTAGTTGAACACATTGACCACAGCACTTTTATTAAAAGCTTGATACTTATTCTGTCAGCCTCTTTTACCAAACCACTGAAGAAGAAGAAGAAGAAGAGCATTTGGTTACGTTGACAAGGGTCGCAGCTGATACGATCGACGGAACAGCTTGCTCAGGAAATTAACGTGCAAGTGGCTGAGCATTCCACAGACACGTGTACCTTAACGTAGTTCGCAAGCGTGACACAGAATGTGACAAAGCTAGCCCTTTGAAATACAGTTACAACTCATTTTTGCTCGCTGAGTGGACTGGAGAAACATGAAATAAAGTGTCTTGCTCAAGGACACAACGCATCGCCAGGAATCGAACTCACAACCTTACAATCATGAGTCAAATGCCCTAACCACTAAGCCACGCGCGCTCACTACCAAACCACTAAGCACAGGTTGTCAAGCAGAAGTGGGGGACACAAACACACACACGCATGTATGCTGTTATTTAGCTGAAGACCACTCCTGATTGAGTAGACCTGTAATCAAAAGTTTGGCAGTTGTGACCATCTTATCATTTTCTATATCAGGGACCACGCTGTCCATTCTACCTTTTTGCATTTAATGCAGTAAGGGTGAGTCTCGAGAGATTTGGCTTCTATTCCCAGAGGATTAATCCTTCTGTTACTATTATATTTCTGTCGAAGCACTGCCTTTGTTTCAATTGATTTTTAAAATAATGGAGAATTTTGTAAAATAATTTTGGTCATAATTAAGCTGGCGTTTGAAACATAAATTAACATGAAATTTTGATGAAAGATTTCAATTTAGATCACTTTGACAGGATGTTTGTGTCATAAAACCAGGAGCTGTTTCAGGTAGATTTGGTATTAAAATGGTTCAGCAATCCTGTAAGGATTCCCTAGTTTGGCTTCATTCATTTTTCATTTCACCAATCTTGGTAACTAAGAGGCTCTCATAGTTACCTCTAAGAATGAAATGAAATGAAATGGATGAAGATACTGATGATGATGCTGTTGATAATGTCAGCATCATTATGTCAATTATCTAACTCTGAAGACCAGTTCTTCAGCAACAATTCCATTGTCCCAACCCTTACATTCCCCCCTGACCCACTTTAACCCTTTTGTTATCATATTTCTATTAAAATACTCTGCCTTTGTTCCATTCACTTTTTGAAATGATGAAGAATTCAGTAAAATAACTTTGTTGTTAATAAGCTGCTGCCTTGAACAAATTAACATGAAATTTTGATGGAAGAATTGGATTTGGATTGCTTTAAAATAGGAAGTGTGTGTCATGGAAACAGGGGGCAGTCTCAGGTGGGTTGGTATTAAGAGTTAATATTTAATAGGGTTGATGTTAGCTTTGAGTCGTTAGACTGTCAACTAAATAGATGTCAGTTCATTTTTTCTACCGACACTGCGTATTGTTAGTGGTCTAAATACTTAGCTCTCACCAGCTCAGTCAAACTAATTGTAAAATAGGTATAGGTACCAAAGTTCCAATACAGTTCTATCAAGGAAGCCCGTGGGCATATAGCATAGTGGTACTAACCCCAAGATTCTGAGTTCAATTCCAGGCAGTACCTTGAATAAATAACAATAATAATAATAATAATAATATTTAAAAAATACCTTAGGAATGAGAACCCAGGGTTGAGTTCAAAATTCCACGAAGACACCTGATGATGGCTGGAGAGTAAATCAGCCAAAACGTTGTGGTAACAACAAAGAAGATGAGGACACGTATCTGTCCAATGTAAATAATGTATAGAATTCTTCATCTCTCAAATATAAAACAGAATGGTTTGTTACTACTATGAAATGTGGTAGTGTAATATATTGCACTGCTGAGTCCTTTCAGCTTGGCTTGGCTTGGTATGGGCCAAAACAGAAATTGCTCTCCTCACATCCCTCTTTGGCACAACCAATTCTCATCAATTGTTGCATGTCATAAACAAGTGGTCTTCAAGGAATGATGCAACCCGAATATTGCACCTGGTTTTTGCTCTCTTTATTTATTTATTTATTTATTTATTTATTTATTATAAGCCCATCTACCTACAGCGATCCTCTCTGTATCCGTATCTTTTGCCAACGACGGCAGATTAACATTCCGCATACACTGCTTCGCAACTTGATAAATTTTCAATTGAAAAATATTTCACATGATGAAAGGCTTGCCTTGTAAAATATTCGATGGAAACAGCAGCAGCAGCACCAGCAGTCTACTTTCAGTGATACTACTGGTGTGTGAATCGTAGCAACATTAAAGAGCAATTTAATAGCAAGATTAAAGCATTTCATTTTTAAAAACTGCCTTTTATTTTGTTTATATTTCATGTAAATCTTTGCTTTGTTTTCTTTTTAATTCATTTATTTTATTTTATTTATTTATTTTTTTGGTTTTTTTTTTTCTTTCAAATTTCTAATTTTCCATTCGAAATTATTATCCAATAACGTTGAAAATTATCTTTCATAGATGGTGTTTTTTTTTTTCTTTTTTTTTTTAAATTTTAGTTTGTTCATTGGTTTTAAATTTTTATATTTATGATTTGCAAGAAAAAAAATAGATTACTTTTATTTTTTTTTTCTTCTGTTCTTCTAAATTTTAATCAGTCAGGTGCTTGTGTAATGCGAAATGCTGATAAGTTTATTACAATTATTATTATTATTATTATTATATTGTATATTAGAAACAATTATTATTATTATTATTATTAATTATTGTTTTTGATATATTTTATGTAGTTGACATGATTATTGGTACTATTAACTATTATCGTTATTAATATTATTATTACCATCGACTGCTGGTGTTATTAATGATATTGTTGTTTTCATTAATACCATTAACGTTTATTAGCATTGTTGTTGTTGTTGTTGTGGTGGTGGTGGTGTGGTGGTGGTGGTATTGGTAGGAGTAGCAGTGGTAGTGTTATACACCAACAACAAAGACAACAATAGTAGTGATGGTGGTGGTGGCAGTGGCGGTGGTGGTGGTTGGTGGTTATTTTAAATGCATTCAAAGAGAAAAACTACAAGTTTATAGCTGCTAATTATTTTGTATTGGAGTCAAATATATTTCATCCTTCTTCCAAACCGCCCATCCTCTCTTTCTCTCTCTCTCTCTCCCCCTCCCTCTCTCTCTCTCTCTCTCACTCACTCTCTCCATCTTATCCTTCCTTGCTCAGCACATGAATTACCTATTTGTGATGCTGTATATTGTGTGTGTGTGTGTGTGTGCGTGTGCGTGTGTGTGTGTGTATGTGTGTGTGTGTGTGTGTGAAAACACACCTGTGTGTGTATGTATGTATGTATGTGTGTCTCAGTTGTTACAATTTATTGATTATTTCTGGCAGTAGAGATGATTCTGTATTTGAGGAAATCTATCTTAATTAATGGTGAAAAATGTTGAAAATTTTTCTATCTTCTATTTTATAAATGAATTCAGGTTAGGTTTTGAATATTTAGCAGCTTTTATTAAATTTTGCTGACCCCACCAGGCTTCAATTAGAGCAAATGTTTGCTAAAGAAAATTGATGATGATGATGATGATGACGGTGATGATGATGGTGGTGGTGGTGGTGGTGCTGCTGCTGCTGCCGCTGCTGCTGGTGTTATGGAGGTGATGTGCTTTGTTGTCATGATAGAAGTGATTGTGATATTACTGTTGTTGTTGAGAGCTAAGTGATGGGAGGAGGATAGGGAGGTGCAGGAGGAGAGCGCAAAGAAAAGAAGAAATGAAAATAAATATATACAAATAAAAAAAAATATTATATATGAATATCAAATATCTTAGAACTTGAATGCTTCTTGCCCCTCCCTCTCCACTCATCATCTCTTTCTCTCTTCTCCCCCTCTCTCTGAAGGTCCCCCTCTCTCTCTATCTCCCTCCCCCTCTCTCTGAAGGTCTTTTAGAGGTTATTGATCACTGCTGCTATGTAATAAGTACATTGCTTTGTATTTTCTTCCTTCTTTTTTTTTTCTACTTTCTTAGTATTTTTGCATCCATTTATCCAGACAGTTGACAACTCTCACTTGCAATGTCTTCATATTCTACCAGAACACTTTTTCCTAGGTAGGAATGCCTGTCAAGAATGTTGCACTAACAAAAACAAGCTTGCACTTTTTCATAGCACATTAGTTCTAGTAATAATAATATAATAATAATAATAATAATAATAATAATAATAATAAAAACAATGGTTTCAAATTTTGCCACAAGGGCAGCAATTTTGAGGGAGGGCTACTTATTTTATTGATCCCTATAGGATAAAAGGTAAAGTCGACGTTGGCAGAATTTGAACTCAGAACATAAAATGGACGAAATGCTGCTAAGTGTTTTGCCCAGTGCAGTAATGATTCTACCAGCTCACCACCTTAACATGAAGACAGGTGAAATTCCTTTGAGTATTTTATCTGGCATGCTAACGATTTTGCCAGCACGCTGCCAATAATTGTAATAATAACAACAATCCATTCTACTTACAGGCACAAGGTCTGAAATTTGGGGAGAGGAGGCAAATCAATTATATTGCCTCCACTGTTCAACTGGTACTTATTTTATCCACCCCCAAAAGAATGAAAGACAGAGTCAGTCTTGGCTGAATTTGAACTCAGACCATAAACCCAGAAGAAATGCCAATAAGCATTTTGTCTGGCATGTTAATGGTTCCGCCACCTCTTGACCTTAGCTAATGATAATAATAATAGTTTCAAATTTTGGCACAAGGCCAGCAAGTTTAGGGTTAGGGGTAAGTCAATTACATCAACCCACTGCTCAACTGGTACTTATTTTTATTGACCCCGAAAGGCTGAAAGGCAAAATTGGCCTCGGTGGAATTTGAACTCAGAATATAAAGACAGACAAAATGTCACTAAGCATTTTGCTCGGCATGCTAATGATTCTACCAGCTCGTAATAGTAATAATAATAATCCTTTCTGCTATTGGCACAAGGCCTGAATTTTGTGACCAGGGGACTAGTCAATTACGTCCACCCCAGTGCACAGCTGGTACTTATTTTATTGACCCAGCGCCACCTTGTCTGGCGTCCATGCCGGTAGCATGTAAAAAGCACTCACTACACTCACAGAGTGGTTGGCATTAATTGGAGAGTTGAGAGACCTAGTTGCTTAACTCTTTCATTACTGTATTTACTTTGAGATGTTCTGTGTTTCTTTCAATTATTTTAGATAAATAAAAGAATTTAGTAAAATAACGTAGTTACTATTAAGCTAGTGTTAGGAACATAAATTGTGACTAAGGTTTGGTGGAAGATTTTAATTCAAAACTTATGAAAACAAGACATTTGTACTACAGAGCTGGTTGCATGTCACTGGTACTTCTTTGTCAATATCAGAAAGTGTCAAAGCAAATATGGCAAGGTATTTTATCCGTTATTCTCATGATTTTGCCAATCCATTGGTCTTCAGTTCAAGTCAGCGAGATTTGAAACAATGAAATATCACAAAGCATTTTGTACCATGACATGGTAGAGGTTGTTTGTTCAGCTCCCCAAGTCAATCTTCCACCCATGACCAATTCATTTATTTATTTTGAAAACATACTATTTTCTTTTTAACCCTTTAGCATTTGAACTGGCCATATCAAGCCAAAGTATTCTATTTGTTTTATGTTCAAACTGGCCAAAAACCGTCTCTTACACCTACCCTACGATGTCAAACCAAAAGTAAACCATCCCCAAATCAAAATCTCAAAGCAACAAGATAATACATAATTAATTCAAAACAATATGTATGAATAAGTATCACATTTGGCAGCATCAAGACATTATGCTTTGATGTGAAAGTGATTTAGCTCTTGTTTCTTGTTGGTCAAAGGACCATGTGGAGTTTGCCCATTGGCTACTAGTAGTGGTGGTGATGATGTGAGAGAAGTAGTAGTAATAGTTGTTGTTTAGTTCCGCATCATTCTTAAATCAAGCTGTCCAAGAAAGAGCATTCCAGCTATACTCTTTACTCTTTTACTTGTTTCAGTCATTTGAGTACGGCCATGCTGGAGCACTGCCTTTAGTTGAACAAATCGACCCCAAGACTTATTCTTTGTAAGCCTAGTACTTATTCTATCGCTCTCTTTTGCCAAACTGCTAAGTTACGGGGACGTAAACACACCAGCATCAGTTGTCAAGCGACGTTGGGGGGACAAACACACACACACACACACACATATATATATACATATACATATTTACGATGGGCTTCTTTCAGTTTCTGTCTACCAAATCCACTCACAATGCTTTGGTCAGAAGAGACTTGCCCAAGGTGCCATGCAGTGGGACTGAACCATGTGCTTGGTAAGCAAGTTACTTATCACACAGCCACTCCTGTGGCTATTACTCTTTTACTCTTTTACTTGTTTCAGTCATTTGACTGCGGCCATGCTGGAGCACCGCCTTTAGTCGAGCAAATCGACCCCTATGTCTATTTTGTCTATATTTTTCTGGCACAATGTTATCCAACATAGGCATTTCTTTCCAAAGTGCAAGGATGAGACTCATAGGAAATTTGACTGCTACTTCTAGCAAATTGAATGATGTTTGTGTTTTTGCTGTGGAACCTTGATCTGTTGCAATCAATCTCATGTCGCTTTTGCAATAGTTTGCACCTCTGTACGCAAACTCCTTGTTATCCAGCATATGCTTCTCTTTCTCAAGATGCTCGGGTGTGACTCAAAAGATATCCTGGCTGCTATTTCTTGCTGGTTGGATGTAATATTTGTTGTTTGCTGTGACAACCTTGGTCTGATGCAATTAATCACGTGTTGCTTTTGTGTTAGTGTGCCTCGCTGCACACAACCGCCTGGTTGACTGGCCAGTACAGCAGCAGCTACAGACTAATTCAAGTTTAAGATAATTGTAGGTAATAAATACTTAGTTTATCTGCTAGAGTGAAACACATCAAACGACAATCATCTTTCACAATGTTTTATTTTTATTTATTGTTTCTCTCTCTCTCTTTTTATTTTTTTTTTTGCTTTTTTTTTTTTTATCTTCCTTAAGACAGAGACAGACTTTGCCACAATTTCTGGAAATTTCTGAAACTATAGCAAATAATACCTCTTGCACATACATCAAGCACATTACTAGATCTTTATTTCTCTTTCTCTCACTCACTCACACACACACACACACACACACACATTGTGTCTTACTCATTTTTCTCTTCAGTAAAAGATGATGGTGAGAAAAGATGGTAGAGTATCATCAGAATGTTGTAATTCTACTCTAGAATCACTCCTTGATTTTTTACATGAAAATTTGACCTTAGGGTGGGAGAGTAGAAGTAGGAAGAAGGAAGCTCCCTAACCCTACCCTAGTTCATCTACCACAACCCACCCCCATCTTCCTCCACTATCTATTATCTCAGTGCAGACTTGAAATGAGTCAGACAAAAGCTATCCTGGAGCTAAGCAATATTATTGGGGGTTGGGGGCTGATTTTTTTTTTTTCATGGGCTCCAGATTATGACTGTTGGGGTGGGAGGCAGAGGAACTATTGTTGTTTTGCCCTAGGTCAAACCTGCTTTTACCAAACTCAGGATCAAAGGCATTCTATCCCCCATATTGTTTGCCAGCTAAGTCCATTGAGGACTACATTATTCAATGTTACCCTCCAATTTTTTGTCTCTGGCCATTCTCTGCAGTAACACCTTTGGAGTACTGTCCATGAGACACAGGCTGAACACACTATTTAGGTGGGGATGTTATTTCCTCTATCCTTATTTTCTGCTGCTTTATTTCACCCCCTTTTATTCTTTATCTTTGTTTCCTTGGCGAAGTAATTTTTGTTTTTGTTGATTATTTTATCTTTTATGCTTTTAATTTTTTTTTTTTTTTTGCTGTCTTCCTACAAAAATGTTGTTAACAAAATGGGGTTTTTACTGGCAGCCCATCAGTTACAGTGAGGATTCCAGTTGGTTCAATCTACAGAACAGCCTGCTCATGAATTTAACGTGCAAGTGACTGAGCATGCCATGTACATGCGTACCCTTAACATAGTTCTCAGGGAGATTCAGCATAACACAGAATGTGATAAGGCTGGCTCTTTTGAGATACAGGTACTACTCATTTTTGCCAGCTGAGTGGACTGGAAAAATGAGAAATAAAGTGTCTTGCTCAAGGACACAACACACCGCTGGAAATTGAACTCACAATGTTACAATCGTGAGCTGACTACCCAAACCAGTATGCCACACACACCTTCACAAAATGGGGTTTTTATACCATCATTCTAATTTACAGCTCAATGGAGACAGACTTGCTAGGTCAACTGTTAAAAGTAGGGGTAGAGTTGATTATACCACTTCTCTTCACATATATATACAGGGTGCAGTGAATAAACAGTCGTCTAAATTAATCAAAAATGAAAGTAACACAGACATCGCATTTTAATAGATATATTTATCAAAATTACATAGAAATATCTTCAAATACTAAAATGTAAATTCATTCAATAAAATCGCCATTGGCTCCAGCCGTGGCTTCCAGGATGATTTCAGAGTCTAAATTATTGACCCACTGCAAAAATATTTTAACTTGAAACAGTGTGAAAATACTATTAACCCATTAACATTCAAATTAGTCTGCCAAATGTTATGCTTATTTATTACTTCCGCCTTCGGCAAGGCAGAGGTATGGTTTTTAGTCCTGTTTGTTTGTTTGTCAATGGACAAGATATCTCAAGAACCGCTGGATAGATTCAGATGAAACTTTCAGAGATGGTTGGCCTCACGACTGGCACAAACTGATTAGATTTTGGGATCAATCCAGTACCGCACAAAGATTCTGGATTATTTTTCTTGTATTTTTACTTAATTTTTGAGAGCGTTCCAGTTCATTTTTAGTATCCTCATTTGTGAGAGCAGTCGAGTTTATTTCAGATATTCTCATTTTAAAAATCATCCCCAGCTAATTGTTGAGAGACGTTAGTGTTGCCTTGGTGGAGGGTTGCACTCTTTGAGTGCTCGTTCACAATGTTTTCAGTTTAATCAATCATGCATTATCTCATAGCTATGAGATTTCGATGATATGATGATGTGTCATATTTAGAATGACATTGTAGGGTAGTGTGAGAGGCCAGGTATAGTTAATTTGAAAATAAAACAGGCAGACTATTTAGGCCAGATATGGCCAGTTGAAATGCTAAAGGATTAATGAGGCAGGTGTTGTATAGGGAAGGGATGAGGCATGAATGTCATATTTTAGAAAAGGGGGGGGAAAAAATGGGGTTTAGGACCTTCAAAACTTTCCCAAACATACATGCTATGTAAGGAAAGATAAGTGTTGTGGGAGGATCCTGAACACCCCCACTTGACTGAAAGTGGACTAAAGGATTTAAATGAATAAAAGAATATGTGAACTGTCAGGCAGTTGACAGTATTGATCCACGGTATTGGTTACTGTGTTTTTGCAACATATGTTGGTTTAATATTGCGGCTAAATTTGAGTAGTATGAAGTATGTTCTGTGTGAACATAATAATTCTGTGATAGGTTATTCTAGATAACCACATTCCAAAATACTTATTTGGGTAATACTATTTTACACCTGACGTGTACATGCATGTCATAACAATAAGTGAAATGGTTTGTATTCAGGAATTGAAAGTGCTCCATTGCAATCTCAGCTTACCAAGTGGAAGTATTAGGAATGATACAGTCTGACAAATAAAAAACAGAGATGTAGTATTATTATCTGTGATGTTCAGGTGTTGGGTTACTGACCATATGGTTACGGGTTCAAACTCTCGTCACTAAACCCAGGTTTGTGTTGGCTGTGTGGTAAGAAGTTTGCTTCCCAACCACATGGTTCCAGGTTCCGTTCCACTGCATGAAACTTTGGCCAAGTGTTTTTTACTATAGTTCCTTTCCTGGTACATCTTTCCACATTTTTCAACATTACTAGTACCCAACTGTTGTCTATACAATAACATGTTACAACATGCACACACACACACACACACCCACATGATGGGCTTCCAGATTCCACCTACCAAATTTCTCTCACAATGCATATTACTCAATGTGTAGCTTTGGTAGAAGACACTTTCTCCAGGGGAGCCACACAGTGGGACTGGATACAAAACCATGACTTTGCAAACCAAACTTCTTAATCATACAACCATGCCTGTGTGTGTGTGTGTGTGTTCATATGTATAACCTAAAATTTTGCTTAGACATTGTTAACTATTTCTTTTCCTTGAAGCTCTGTAATGTTGGGAAGGTGGTGACATGCGCAGACCTGATGGGATGGAAGCACATAGTCATCAAACTGAACCACACACAGGCAGTTTTGAATAATCGGGTGATGTTTTTATTTTCCTTGGGCATGATCAGACAGCTGTCATATATATTTCCCCACTATAGAAAGCTCTGTAGTTGCATTCCACCACATTTCTATCTCATACTGTTTCTCAGCAAGATTTATCATGACTATTTTAAACTTTTGCCCATCACTGGTTTATTTAGATACCAACCACTCAAGATTTCAACACCTAATATATATATATATATTAACATTATGTGATTACATGATTAGCTGTCTTTAGTTCAACGGTGACTGGTTGAGTTGAGTAGTTACCGGACCATCTGGATGTCTCATGAAGTTACTCGTAAATATTCCATTATTCCACCACCACTCTAGTTTTTCTTTTTCTAAAGATTCATTTAATTGTAAAGACATAGTACTCACTTCCTTTTGAATTATTGAGCACTCTCAGTGATTAAATATCTGGCTTAGATGGACTAAAATTTTATTTCTTAGATTCATGTGTGGCCGGCCTACATATATATATATATATATATATATATAAAATGTCTTTGCATAAATCCATTCTACTCTTCAGACATGTCTAAGCAGGAAAATAATGGCTTGGTAGGCAAACCCATTTACCTGTATTCTTTCTCCTCTGTTCCCACTGTCTACCAGCCCCCACCTTTGGCAAGTTTCCTTTCACAGTCATTAAGGTTACACATGTCCATTACAAACTGAAACTGTTCAAAGTAAAGCAACAAGCACAAACAAAACAACAATGTAAGGAGAAAGGAAAAAAAAAAGAACAAAAAGATTTACCTTTCCCCTTGGTTACAAGCACACACACACCACTACCACCACCACACCACCACCAACATCTTAATGAAACTTGAACCTCTTCTTTCTTGAAAGACAAATAGAAAAAAAATAATAATTAAGAGACATGTTTCCCTTTCTGTTTTTCTTTATTCCTAGCCCTCCTTACTTTCTTTCACTTAAAAACCAATATCCTTCTTGAAACACACACACACACTTATATACACTCAGGTAAACCCATAGAAGCATGTACATACACATCCCTACAAATGCACACATAAATACATACACTTATGCACATTAACAAATTTCAAACACCTGTAGATACATGTGCACACACAACCTTTCTAACCAAAAGCCTATCCTTGTTATTATCATCATCATCATTATTGATTTTTCTTTATACAAACCTCTACTAGTTGTTTTATTCATTCATTGGTTTCAGCCACTGTGGCCATGCCTGGGCTACACCCTTCCAGGTATTTAAGTATATCATGTCAATCACTGTACTTATTGATCTCTAGTTATCAAATAGCTTGATTACTTTTCTGTACAAAGGAAGGCAACTCAACAGGCCATTTAACACCAGTACACTTTTATGTATGCAAACACACCCACACAAATATACAAATCTATGGGACAGAATCCAGAATGGGATTCTGTCGCTACGTTCTGAGTTCAAATTCCGCCGAGGTCGACTTTACCTTTCATCCTTTCGGAGTCGATTAAATAAGTACCAGTTACGCATTCAGGTCGATATAATTGACTTAATCCATTTGTCCTTGTTTGTCCCCTCTGTGTTTAGCCCCTTGTGGGGAGTAAAGAAATAAGAATCCAGAATTGGACTGATCCAGTGTGGATCTCAGTCAAGATCAATTCAAAGGAATTATAATGATAAAAGTTAAATGCAGCTATCAAGTGTGTGTGTGTGTGTGTGTATGCTTGATAGCTGCATTCTACACTCCTATTTTTCCATCTAAAACCTCCAGTGAACATCCTTCTAATTGATTTTTTTTTTGCTTTTTCCTTTTTTACTTTGAAATTTTTTATTTGCCTATATATATATATATATATCAAACAATGACAATGAGTGCTCAATACTGCACTGGTGGGTAAAAATTCTTTATTTGTGGATTAAGGCTACCATTGGTTTCATGTTAAGGAAGCCCTTAACAGTTATCAAACCTATCACAGGGAATATCAGTGTTCGTCTCCGTTTTGGATTAAATTTAAACCAAAATGGCAACAAACACAAATGTTCTCTGTGATAGGTTTGAAAATTGTTCAGAACATTTTTTTAACACAAAACAAATGGTAGCCTTGATCCACAAATAAAGTGTGTGTGTGTGTATATATGAGAGAGGTTTGACAAGGGTTCAATGTATCCAAGGACTGCACCCATGCTCTAATGCCTGATTTGTCATGGTTTTTACAGTTGAATGCCCTTCCCAATGCCATCCACTTTACAGAGCGTACTGGGTGCTTTTTATGTGCCTCTGGCACTATTGAGGTTGCCATATATACATTGAGCTTCTTTCAGTTTCCCCTCTGTCAAATCCATTTTCAATGATTTCGTCAGCCTAGGGTTACAGTGGAAGGCACTTGCCTAGGGTGCCATTCAGTGGGATTGAACCCCAAAGTACATGGTTGGGAAACTAACTTCATCACACACACACACACACACACACACACACAATTGTCTTAAATATGTTAGTTCAATATTGATTGTGCAGACTTATATCTAACACATTTAAGACCATAGGTTGAATTTCAAGGGGGATTTAGCTGCTATTTCCAGTGAATCAATCCATGATGTGGAACTTCCTTAAAAAAGCCTGTATATGTTTTTGTTTTTATGAAGTGAACTAATATGACATTTTGTCGTTTACTAGAAGTTGTCTAATTAGCAAGCAGGCAATTACATTAATTAATTTCAGGGATGGTGAAAATGGTCGTTAATTCCTTTCTCTTGGGTTTTTAACATATTAAGTGAAAGAAGAGTGATGTTTTAACAAAGTGAACCCTGGTCACCTGTTACTTAATATAATTATTCCACAATGCTCACCTCACACACACACACACACATGCATACATACATAGATGCTGCAAACTTTTCTAGGAAACATTCTCAAAAAGACAATCCCATCTTTTATTCAGACATAGTCACAGTCCATCTAGGATTACATTATGCATTATGTAATATGTCGTTGCAGTTTTTTTTGTTGTTTTTTTTTTATGAGATTTGGGTGTGATTTGATGTAATTCTTTTCCAGGTCAGCTTTTATCAAGTAGACCGATGATCAAAGTATTCCAGTCATGACCATCCTTTCTTATTTTTAGATAACATACTCCCAGAACTGCATTATTCAATGTGTCTTTCCTGTTTTTTTTTTTGTTGTTTTTTGAGGCGGTAAAATATTGTTTGAGAGGAATTGGGCTGCTATTTCTAACAGGTTAAATATCTACATAATAGCTTACTCTTCTTTACCTTGAAATTTTATCATTGACCCAACCATTCTTGAAAGTAGGTGGTGTGTATCTGGCATGTTAGAGGGTATAATTTCATTTGCATGTTGTAGGGTCAGTCTTATTCCTTCAATTTTTGGGATGCGGAATTCTGTTAATGTGTGTAAACCTCACTATTAGTAACTCTTTTTTAATGCCATCAAAGAGCACAGCTGCCTTCTGCTTCACGGCAGTTTTTTCATTCACTGATACAAGACTTTTGTGCCATTTTATCTGTCAGAGTTCTTCCATTTCTCATTGAAATCTATCCATCACAATATGTTGATTGATGATGATAAGCAGGATTGAAGAATGAAACTCTTTTGCCATCAGTCTCTGCCATGTTCTCTATTAATCTTAGTCTCATGTTTCCTGTGCTACACCTAAAATATTTCATTCACTTTTTTATGTTCAGATCCTCTTTGCCCTCTTTATTCCCTAAAAGTTATTCTCTTTACCTCCACTCACACTCTTTCATCAGTCTCATTAACTCTCATCTCTTTATTTTTTGTATCCTTTCTCACTCTGGCATGCACAAACCTCTCTCTCTCTCCATCCTTTACCCCCTCTCTCATTTTATCATATTACCTCTCCACTTACCCTTGTCTGTCGAAGAGTTACTTTCTCTTTCATCTCTCTTACCCATGCTAGCTTTCTCGAAAATTATAAACAATTTATTAAAAATAACTTTTCCAATATTAAGAACGTAAATATTTAGATATTTGGAACATAAGTTAGTATGATATTTAGAGGGAAGATTTTAATTTAAATTATTTCAAACCTGGAAGTTTATATTATCAGACCGAAAATTATCTTGGTTGGGTTGGCATCAAAAGGGTTAATCTCCTACCTAATTTAATTCTACCACTTGGCTCTTTAGCACAGCATTTATATACCTGTATTTGTCTGTGTTGTTCATATAGAAGTCTTCTTACTTCCAGACAATTAAGCCTGTCCTTTGCTTGAATGGCTTGTCAGATTTGGAGAATTCTTGATTGTTGAGATTATCTCATATGTGGTTGGTCATAATTGCCATTTCCTAATTTTCTCACATCACCTTGAGATGGCTCCGTTATCTTTTACTTGTTTCAGTCATTAGAGTATGACCATGCTGGAGTAATGCTTTGGATAATTTTTTTATCCGAATGAATTACCCTCCTCCCCAGTATTTATTTTTAGACCCGGTACTTATTCTATCAGTCTCTTTTGCCAAACTGTTAAATTACAGGAGTATTAACACACCAGCACCAGTTTTCAAGCACTGGTAGGGGACAAACACAGACACAAAGACACACTCACACACACATATTGGGTCATCCTATAAATAATGCAGTTTTTGCATTTGCATGAACTAAAAGTTGGAGAGGGATGGGATAAACTACCTGCATCAACTTGCTATAAAAACAGGTAGTAATTTTACTTTGTACTTATTCTTAGTGCAAGTTTTCTGTCTGGTTGAAAATTATCAACTTCAAACCTCTAACTTTTTGAAAAAACTTTTTTTGGGAAAAACTGAAATATCTCTTGAGATTCAGCTTAGAAAACTACATTAATGTACCAAATTTTAAAACCTTCACTAAACTTTGAATTTTCAAAAATTGACAGCCAAACTGAAAAGATCTGTTTTCTACTCTTTTGTTGCTAGAGGAAGGTTAGGACAACTGTCATACAAATGATGTCTATTGAGGCAGAAGCACATATCCATAGCTGTCCACTTATCTCCAGAGAATAAAACCATCCTTTCTTTGATAGCATGAAAACTTTTGAAAAATTCTTGATTCTTGAGGTTATCTCCCTTTCTCATAAGGAGCCCTCTTCCCAAATGTCATCTAGTAATTGTGACACATCCTCTCAAGGTGGAGATAATCTTAACACATCAAGAATTTATGCTTTATATACTTGTCTGTATTTGCCTATGTATTTGTTCTGTGTTGCAATCTTTCAGAATAGGTCTCCAGTTTTGAGTTGTTGTCTTTCCAATTCCAAGTTCATAACTGAGTAGAGAAAAAATATATATATATACAAAAACAAACAAAAAAGGTCACAAGACTATACTCTTCCTGTCTGTGACTAAGATGGTTAAAGAATAAACATAAAGAAAAAAAACAAATAAGACAACATAAAGAGAACAACTTGTTTTCTGCAATTCAATTCATAAACATTTGTAGTGGTGATTTTGAAAGGAGGGCAGCAGAGGCGGTGTGGAGATGGGGGGGGGAGAAGTGAGAAAGGGGGAGGTGTGCGATGGCAGGGGTGGGGGTGGGGTGGATAGAGTATTCAGTAAAAGGAAAATCTCCAATTAGTATTTTCCTGCCTTTGTGTGTCATCATCATCATCATCATCATCATGATTATCAACTACTCATGAAAATGTAATTATATAAATCAATGTCAACCAAGGGAGAGGCTATCTATCTTTACTTAGTTGAAGCTGTTCAGTGTGAATAGAGTCAGTTGTCTTTCTCTTTGCTGACTGCTAAATACTAAAATTATTCCTCCAGCCCAATCCTTTTCTTCTACTAATCCTAAATCTTTCCCTTTCATTCTCTCCTCCTCCTCTTTCCCTCCTTCCCCACCACAACATCACCACCATCACTACCAACCCCTTGTCTTTATTCCATCCTTTCTTTCCATCTCTCTTGCTTCCCCCACCTTCTCTCTTCTTGCCTGTGTATCAGAGGCAGAGATGGTTGGAGGGAATGGAGAAAGAGAGAGAGACAGAGACAGACAGGGACCCTCTCTTTTGCCCCCACCCCTTTCCATTAGCATTCCATCCTTCTTCCTTTCTTTCTCTCTTACCTCCTTTTTCCCCAGCTATGCATGCCCCTTTGTCTAGTCAGCCAGTAAACCAACCAGCCGGCCCTCCAGCCAGCCAGCCAGCCATCCAAGTTAGTCAGTAAATATTAGTTGTGCTTGTTCACTATCATTGATAACATTGTCTACATTGGTTGGCTGGCTGGCTGGTATGGTTGGTTGGTGATTTAGCACTTTCTGTGAACTCTGACTACATTAAATTTGTGTGTGCGTGCGCGCACAGGTCTTCTGTGTGTGTATGTGGCTTGTGTTTGTATGCAATCTGTGTGTGTGTGTGTTCTCTTTCCTTTTATTGTATAATAACATATTTGCAAATAACTCTCTCTGTCTCTCTTAGAAAATCTCTATCACAAAACTTAACCCCCCTAACACCTTAGCTGATCAAAAAAACCTTACTCACCATCATAATCTATCTCCTCAGCATCTTTGACATCATTTATCAATGGTTCTCCCCACTCCGTCCCCCACGGTCATCCTAAACATCATCATCATTACCATCTTCATCATAATTTTCATCATCATCATGCTAATCAATTAATTTTTCACTTTTCTCAATATAATTTATCATAGATGTTTTTCTCATCATCATCTCACTAATCATTCATTTTCATTGTTCTTGATATCAGAGATGGGTTTGTTTGTTTGTTTTTTTTGTCAAAATCGACATCATCATTATTGTAATTTTCATAATCTTCTTTATCATCGTAGCTTTCGTCGTCATTAACATCAGCATCATCACAAGCCATTCACCAGCATCATCACCATCTCCTTCATTATCATTACCATTATCATTATCATCATCACCATCATCCTCAACAGATCACCACATCATTCTTACAATGTTGTAATAAACCCTTTAACAAAGCTGTTCAGCTTTCTGAAGGTGTCCAAATCTAGACTTTATTGGGTTTAACATGCCACCTTATTCCACAGCCATATTATTATTATTATCATTATTATTATTATTATTGTATAGCTCTGATCTTTAGATGCTTTTAGCAGAGTTCAAACTCCTTGGCAACTATTCCAATCTTTTACACTTACTTATTTCACAAAATCTCACTTAGATATTTCATATTGATTTTTTTTTATTTTCTGTATTTTCATTTATTTATTCTATCTCATTCTGGAACAAAAGGGGAATGGAATGTAGGCAAAAATTCCTCTTCCTCTTCCTCCTTCATATCTTTTGAGTTTTTTTTTTTTTTGTTTTTTTCTTTTTTGTCCTACTTTCTCTTCATCCTCCTCCTCCTCTCTTTAAGCAAACCTTGAGTTCAAAATATTTATTGCAATTTAATTAATTATCATTTAACTCTTTAGCATACAGATAACTCTCTGAAATCTCAAATGCTTTTTTATTCACACAGTTTTGAATTAATCATGTATTATCTCTTAGCTTTAAGATTTCATTGATGTGACTGCTTATTTCTCGAATGACATTGTAGGGTAGATGTGAGAGGCCAGATCTGGCTGGTAGGAACATAAAACGGGTAAAATATTTGGGCCAGTATTGTCAGTTTAAATCAGTGGTTCCCAAAGTGGGCAGTATTGGTTCCCTCCCCCCCCCCGGGTGTGGTGGAAAGTTCTAAAGAGGTGTTGAAGAAAAGTGGGGCAATAATGAGGCAGCGATTCATGTAAAAACAACAAAATAATGGCTTGCTTAGGTTAAGTTTTATTTGTGAAATACAGTTGCTTTGAATTTGCTTCAGGAAGGGGTCTATGTTTGTGATGGTTAGCTGGAGTGGGGACACTAAGAATGTGGCCTTGGTAACCACTGGTTTAAATGCTAAAGGGTTCTGGTTGTGAGCTGGCAAAATCATCAGCATTTCTCAAGGCTCTGAATTCGAATACCACCAAGGTCCACTTGATCTTTCTTTCTTTCAGGATTGATAAAATAAATGCTTTTTTCTTCTTTTTTCTTTCTTTCTTTCTTTTTTTTATCATTGATTGACAGAATCCTTAGATTGTCAGACAGATTGGACAAAATTCCTTGTAGTATTTGTTACAATCCTTTACATTCCTAATCAATTTCAGGATTGATTAATTAAAGTACCAGTCAAATATTGATGTTGATGTAATCAACTTCTCTCCTTCCTTAATAGTTGCAGAATTTATTCTGAATTTAAAATGATTTCTTTTCTTTTTTTTTTTTCTTCATTGATTAACAGAATCCTTAGAATATCAAATAAATCAGACAAAATGCCTTGCAGTATTTGTTACTGTCCTCATTCTGAATCCATTATGATACCTATTCCGAGAGTAGTGGTTTAGCTAATTCATTTGAGCAGTATTTGTTCAGGCTCCTTATGTTTTCGGTTCAAATCCTGACCAAAGTTGATGTATGATAATTGAACACCCCCCAACCCCCGCACCCACAAAACTTGTAACCTTGTGCTTCTGTTAGAAAATAATCATCATCATCCTTACTTTGTAACTCTGCCCCAATTTGGATGTCAATGTCAAAATATTTCATCTCTAAAGATGAAGTAATTAGTCTGAAAAATTATAATCATATTAAGCTTTCATATTATTTAGGAATCCAACGGAAGGATTTTGGTCCCATTTAACCATTGATTTCTTTAGATTAGGCATAGGATCATATGTTTGTTTTTATCTGGGTTAAGGAGGAGCAGTGTATATGCATATTAATATGTATATACACCTACACATGCACACCCGCACACATCAATGTCACCTTCCCCCTTCCACATGCACATACACACGCACGTGCACCTTCGTTTTGGGATCACCACTACTTTATTATCTCCCCTTCTTCCTAGCTCTCTTGTGTGACCCCTCTGTCCGGCATTCACCATGATAGATCACTAGCCACTATACCTTTTTTTTATTTTCTCTCCCTGTTTATTTCTGTATTCCTTTCTGTCGAAGAGCGTAGGCTTGAAACGTAAAAGACTTTCTCACTTCCTGAGCGTTAAATTAATACATCTGTTTGTTGTTTACACACCCATCTTCATCGTTTGTTTTTTTTGTAGATTATCACTATATATATATATATTGAGAGAGAGAGAGAGAGAGAGAGAGAGAGAGAGAGAGAGCGATTTGTATGGAGGGGCGTTTGTGTTTTATATAAAATAATACATAAAAATGATCACGTGTTAACTGAAAGAGCACTTAAGACATTTAAATAGAATATCAAGTTTAATTTTACAAGAAAAAATAACTTTAGTACCGAGCTTGGATTATATTATTTTCGTGGTGTTGTCCATGCATTACTGTGACCAAATGAAGCAGAAACTAGTGATATGTTCTCCAATAGGTGAGATTTGAACACAGTATGGGCTATCAATGAAGACTGGACTAGACTCTATATATCTTCTTCCTTTTTTCTTTTGCATTACTCCCTTTCAAAGGGTGCTGCTTTTAAAGTGAAATTGTGTATGTGAGTGACTGATAGTGCGTGCGTGCGTGCATGCATACTGGAAGTGCTATAGTCTGTTATGGACAGAAGATATTGATGTGGCAGTATTGTACTCAAACCAATATGTTACTTCACCTGTCATGTGAGCTTCAGTGCCAAGATGGGATTTTGGCTCTACTGTACTATGCTAGCCAATTAGCATGTTACCCATGTTACTGCAGACTGACATTCAATTCAGTTGGCCCCAGTATCTGACAGGTACTTTTTGTAACAACCCTGGATGGATAAAAGTCATTATTTTGTCTGAAGTTCGTCCGTTTCTGCCAATCCCTCATTCTACTTGACCAGTAGTTCTCAACAGAGGTCCACATGACCCTTGGCAAGGTCCATATGGGATTTTGCTATTAAAATTTATGTATTTGAGATGACCTGGCAAGCTAAGTGAGGTCGTAGCTATGGCCTATGCCAGTGTCACATAACCAGCCCATTTAAGAGTTCCCTTTAATCATTGGGCAATGTGCTGTGCTTGAGAAGAACTATTGTGGCATGTAAAAAGCACCCACTACACTCTTGAAGTAGTTGACGTTAAGAAGGGCATCCAGCTGTAGAAACATTGCCAGATCAGATTGGAGCCTGGTGCAGCCTTCTGGCTTACCAGTCCTCAGTTAAACCGTCCAACCCATGCCAACGTGGAAAATGGATGTTAAACAATGATGATAATGTGCAGTAAGTTGGTTATACTTTTACAGTACACAAAATATTTTAACAATTTTTTATACAATTCCAGTGTGTGTGTAAAATAATAAGGCACTAAAAGAGAATGACTCTCCCCAGACACAATAATATTTAATTATATGAATATGATAGGATTTTTTTAAACATCAATAAAATAAGAATAAAGGGGTCTATAGGTAAAAAATGATTAACAATTACTGTACTAAGACAGACTAAATACTAGAAGGTACTTCCGGACTACCCCTGTTAGTTTCTACCAACTCATTTCCTTTCTGAAAGAACTATGAGAGATTAAGGAACACAGCACAAAAGGATTTTCATAATATGAACTGAAGAAAAAAAAGATCTTTAGCTTTGTTGTTATTGCTTTTTTTGTTTTACTTTCATTTTATTTTATATTTGTTATATTTCATTGATATTTATTGACTGTGATGGTGATGTAAACATCATCTCTTAGAGGGCTTCAGACAAATTGATAGGTGGTGGTGGTGCTGCAGATGGTCAGGGTGGTTGCAGTGGTAGTGGTGGTGGTGGTTTTGCTGCTGCTGCTGCTGCTGCTGCTGCAGAGGAAATGAAGAGTGAGGATTAGGCCTAAGTCCCTGGCGTAGTGGGCAGAGGAGAATGTCTAAGGAAGGTGTTGCCTCCTGAGATATTTTATTAATTTGTTTATCTGTTACTTCTTTCTTGTCTTTCTTTTTGAAGTATGTAATCTAATTGCAGTGGAAGAACAACAAGAAGTGTCATCAAACGGCTCCTTACTTGCAAGGGGATGGGGCGAGAGAGAGAACGAGAGAGGGAGGAGGAGGGGGGGAGCGGGAGATCAATAGGCTTTCTCTAAATGACTAAACATTACAGACATGACACAGACCGACAGACAGGCCAGCAGACAAGCAATGTGTGATGAGTGGAAAAAGTGTGTTGTGTTGGAGCAGAATGGCTAGGCTGGAGGTGGTGGTGGGGATGTTGGTGATTGTGGTACAACACTAGATTTATACTAGAGTAGAACCAGGCAGAAGTGAGTGAACTGAGGTGGAGGGCACGGGGGGGGGGCAAAGGTATGGGGCAGGATGTTAAATGGTATGCTGCTATAAAGAACAATGAACCAAACAAAAAGGGCTTAGAACTTTTCTCACCTTTGCCACCCTACCTTCCCTCACACTTCTACACATACTTTTGTTTTGATTTTAGCCTCTTTAGTTTTCATGGTTATTGATATTATTATTATTATTATCCTCATCATCATCATCACCATCATCATCATCATTATTATTATCATTATTATTGTAAGGCGGTGAGCTGGCATGGTCATTGGTGTGCTGGATGAGATGCTTGGCAGTATCATGCCCATCGCTACGTTCTGAGTTCAAATTCCACGGAGGTCGACTTTACCTTTCAGCCTCTCGGGGTCGATAAAATAAGAACCAGTTGAACACTGAGGTCAATGTAACTGACTCGTCCCTTCCCCCAAAATTTGTTGCCCTTGTGATAAAAATTTGAAATTATCATTATTATTATATTTCATATGTCACTGCATTCTGAGTTCAAATTCCACTGAGATTGATTTTACCTTTCATCCTTTCAGGGTCAATAAATTAACCAGTGAAACTCTAGGGTCAATGTAATCAACTAGTCCCTTCCCCACAAAATTCAGGCCTTGTGCCTTTAGTAGAAAGGATTATTATTATTATTATTATTATTATTATTGCTACTGTTGGTTATGGTGAGTAGGGTTCTAGTTGATCCAATAAACAGAACAGCCTCCTTGTGAAATTAACATGCAAGTGGCTGAGTACTCCACAGACATGTACCCTTAACATAGTTCCCAAGAAGATTCAGTGTGAGACAGACTGTGACAAGGCTGGCCCTTTGGAATAAGATACTTCTCACCTTTGCCAGCTGAATGGACTGCTGCAATGTGAAATAAAGCGTCTTGCCCAAGGACACAATGTGTCACTGGGAATCAAACTCACAACCTTACAATTTTGAGCCAAACGCCCCTAACTGCTAAGCCAAGCAAGCAGAATCACTACAGTGTGTGAGAAAAGGCTTGCTGCATTTTTTCCAGACCTTTTTTCTCCCGAGTTCAATTCTTCCCCAGATCAACTGTTACCTTTCGTCATTTCCAAATCAATAAAATAAAATACCAAACAATTACTGGCTTGATATTATTACCTTAATCCCCTCCCCTCAAAATTGTTGGCCATGTTCCTAAATTAGAAACAATTGTTATAATTATTTTTGTAATTAGAAGGGCCGATATATTGGCAGAATCATTAGATTATAGAAAAAAAGAAATGTCTTTCTGCATTTGATCCAGCTCTTCGTGTTCTCATCTTTATTCCTGCCAAGATCAACTTTGCCTCTAATCCTTCTCAGGTTCATAAAGTACCAGTCAACTTTTGACTAATTGACCAACCCGCTTCCTCTCAAAATTGTTGACTATGTGCCTAAGTCAGAAAAAAAGATCATCATCATCGTTGTTTTTATTATTAAAGGTGGCAAGCTCACAGAATCTCTAGTTTGCTGAACAAAATGTGCATAGCAGCACTTTGTCCATCTTCACATTCTGAGTTCATCGACTGAGGTAGACTTTGCCTTTCATCCTTTCAGGTTTGATAAAAATAAGCACCTGCTAAGCACTGGAGACTAGTCCTCTACTCCAAAATTTCATGCCTTGTGCTTATAGTTGAAAGGATTGAGTGACCCCCTTCGGTCACAAATCACCATGGGATTGCACCTAGAAAGTTACCCTCTGAGGCACAAGTCCAGGCAAGGTTGTTTATGGAAGACCAGCAGTCACCCATGCATACCAGCCTCCCCTCTTCACACCACCAACATTAACCAAGGGAAAACGGCAAAGGCCTATACAGCTTGGCACCAATGACATTGCAACTCATTTCTACAGCTGAGTGAGCTGGAGCAATGTGAAATAAAGTGTCTTGCTCAAGAGCACAACACACAGCCTGGTCCAGGAATCAAACTCACAACCTCATGATCATAAGCTCGATACTCTAACCACTGAGCCATGCACCTTCACCTTTATTATCATTATTATAAAGGGCCTGGTAGCCTCATTTGAGCATTCCACAAGATATCCTGTATTTATTTCAACTCTGTACGTTGTGTTCAAATGCTACCAAAGCAAACTTTGTCTTTTATCCTTCCAGGTTCAGTAAAATAAAATAGCTTGTCAAGTTCACATATTGAATAAAAAATGTCTTGGGATATTTCCTTCTGCTTCTTTGCATTCTTATTTTGAATTCGTATCTTGCCATTCATCCTTTGGTTAAAATAAAGTACCAGTGAAGTACTGGGTTGGTTGTTATTGACTGTCCTCACCTTCCAAAACACCAGGCCTTCTGACTATATTGGAAACAGTTGTTGTTGTTCTTCTTCTTATTATTATTATTATTATTGATTCTTGTGCTGGCAAGACATGTTTACTTGTGCTCCTATTTTTGCACAAGTTAAACAAATACACAACCTTCCCCAGCCAAACATTTGTGGAAGAAAAACAACAAAATATTAACATAGATTTTAAAGAAGGGGGAAAATAAAAATAGACAAAATGCTAACACCATCAAACAAACACACACACACACACACACACACACACACACACACACATAAAGAGTAAAACCAAAAAAAAATTGACAGATATTGATGAAAATATTGACTTAGATATTTGCAGCAGAAAGCAAACAACATCATCACTCTCTCTTATACACATATGTGCACACACATTGTATGTGTGCACACATGCACAAATTTCGCCTAGCATAAAGGTTATTGGCTTCAGAAGCAGTTTTTGTTAACGTTTTTTTCCCCCTAAACATTTCTAGACTTATACAAGAAACATAGCCAGTGATATTTCATAAAAGAGCAAGCACATCAGCATATTTTCCTTGCCTGGGGAATATGACCAAGAAGAGTAGGCAAGCAGAAAATCGACATACCTTTGTCTTGCAAAAATCAGGTCAGCTTTCAGTGTGCCTTTGAAAGAGCAACTGAAGGAGGTCCTGGTTGATGAGTGTGCTAGCCTTTGGTGAAGACAACAACAATTAATTATGATAACCTAAAACTAACCCTACCCAGAGAATGTGAGGTGCTTAAAGCCATATGCAAGTCCACAGCTTGTACAACCCAGTATCCCAATCTTGCTCATACATTTAATTTTGGTATGTTTTTCAATGACTATGTACCCTTCCTATCACCAGCCACTTTTCAGAGTGCACTGGGTACATTTTATTGAGCCACTTGCGCCAGAGAGGGACAGAGACAGAATCTCATGCAAAGAGATTTTTAAGAGTTCTCTTTATCCTATATCAGTTATTATTCAGGCTTTGTAAGGAAGTAAGCTGGCAGAACCATTAGCATGCCAGACAAAATGCTTAGCAAAATTTCATCTGTCTTTATTTTCTGAGCTCAGATTCCGCTGAGGTTGACTTTGCCTTTTAACCTTTCCTGATTGAAAATAAGTACCAGTCAAATATTGGGGGTTGATGTAATTGACTTACCCCCACCCTCAAAACTGCTGCCCTGTGCCAAAATTTGAAACCATTATCAAGGTTAGTACCCTTCTAGATAAAGAGCTTGTAGAGCATCATGTAAAGTCTATCTGAATACCTGGTGGCATGTTGTGTTCTTGAGCAAGACACTTTATTTCACATAGCTCCAGCCTGCTCAGCTGGCAAAAACGAATAGTACTTGTATTTCAAAGGGCCAGCCTTGTCGCATTCTGTGTCATGCTGAATCTCCCTGAGAGCTACATTAAGGATGCATGTGTCTGTGGAGTGCTCTGCTACACTTGCATGTTAATTTCTCAAGCAGGTGGATTGGTTCAACTGGGACCCTCATCATCATAACTGACAAAATGCCAAAATAAGAAAAAAAAAAAGTTAGTTATACCAACTGCCAAGTTCTGTGTGATAGAATGGTGTTTTGTTATTACTGAGAAAAATGGTTATGTAGACCATGGAAAGTTGCCAGATATGGGGAAGGTGCTAATAACAGTAATCTGAGGCTAATTTCATGACGTGGTAAACTTGCTGAGACTCAATGCCCAAATTCATAGAAGCATTTTCACTATGGCTTGGAGGCCATGTATTTATGATGCAGGAAGGGGTTTAGTAATTTTGCTATATTGAGCCTTTAATTCTCTTTGCTTGTTCAGACCTGATGAAATCACTAAACAAAGTTTTCACTAAATTCAAACACAAATTTTTATATACAAGTGTATATGTGTGTGCATATCATCGTCATTGTCTTTCTAACGTCTACTTTTCACACTTGTATAGGTTAGATGGAATTCATTGAGGCAGCTTTCTTTCAGCTGGATACCCTTCCTGTTGCCAACCCTCACTTGTTTCCAAGCAAGGTAATACTTCCCCATGGCCAGACATCTTTTCATGAAAGATTAGAAATGAGCAGCATGACTTGTACAGTAATGATGCGCGCTTCTGACCATCATATTATATGGAAACCAGGAGACACAAATACACACATGTACAATGGGCTTCTTTCCAGTTTCCATCTGGTAAATGAACTTACAAGGTTTTGGTCAGTCAGTGGCTGTAGTAAAAGACACTTACTGAAGGAGCCATGCAGTAGAACCAAACCGAAAACCATCTGTTTGGGAAGCCAACTTCTTAACCACACAACCATGCCTGTGAATAATGATTTTCTTATCACTCTTTATCACTTTATTTATCATCTACATCACCAATTTAGCAGCACCAGTTTTGTTTAATTTCGAGCTAGCAAGTATTTTCATTTTAAATGCCTGTTTTCAATTTCATTTACCCAATTAGGAATATTGTTACTGACATCCATACATATCGAATTTTAAATACAAAGCACTTTTAAAAATGATTGATACTTATTAAATTTTAATTTTTCTCTCATTTTCCCATTTAATCTATCTTCTCTGTCACTGATTGATCAGAAATGTTTATTGTCTGTTTTATATGATTATGGATTAATGAGTAAAAATGAAAATTCTGTTATGATTACTTGCTATTTTCTGAGATTTTAAGACCAAAATTTAGTGTGCATCTAACCAAATTATTATCCCAAGTTAATCTTTCAACTTAGAAAACTGGTTCATCACTCATACACATAAGTTTCTCCTGTATATTAGCTATACAGTTTTAGAAAATCTATTATTGCTTTGTACACAAACACTCAAATAGATATCCATAAATGTATGTGTGTGGATATATATGTGTCTGTATGTGTATATATATATATATATATATATGTATGTATATATGTATGTATATATGTATGTGTGTGTACGTATTCATATATATATATGTATGTATATATGTATGTGTGTGTACGTATTCATATATATATATGTATATATGTATGTGTGTGTACGTATTCATATATATATATGTATGTATATATGTATGTGTGTGTACGTATTCATATATATATATGTATGTATATATGTATGTGTGTGTACGTATTCATGTATATAAGTATGTATGTGTGCATGTATATACATATGTGAATGCATGTACATATGTATGTGTGTGCATGTATATACGGGGTTGGCCAAAAGTCACCCGACAGTAAATCAAAATTCCAAAAATACTTAATATTCAATATCAATTATTCATTTGGGAAAATGGTGTCGCTCAAGAAGGACTTCAGTTTGAACAATTTCCATGATGCTTCATTTTTAGATGCTTTTTTTATTTAAGTTCGTTCAATTGTTAAACATAAATAAATCTTGAGTATTAAATGGTTTTGGTTTATGTGTGTGCGTGTGTATATGTCTGTGTTTGTACATAAGTTAGTATATGTGTGTGTATATAAGTATGTATGTGTGGATGCATGTGTATGTGTGTCTGTAAATACTTATGTGTGCATATATAGATACTTATGTCTGTATATGTGTGTATACATGTGTGTGTGTGTACATACACATATGTATGCGTGTATGTATGGGTATATGTGTGCAATGTGTATATGTATGTGTGCATGTATGGATAGGTGTGTGTATATATGTATATATAAGTGCAGGCGTGGCTGTGTGATAAATAGCTTGCTTACCAAGCACATGGTTCTGGGTTCAGTTCCATTGTGAGTGGAATTGTTAGACGGAAACTGAAAGAAGCCTGTTGTATATATATGTGTGTGTGCATATGTTTGTGTGTCTGTGTTTATTCCCCACCATCGCTTGACAGCCGATGTTGGTGTGTTTACATCCCTGTAACTTAGTTCGGCAAAAATGACAGAGTAAGTACTAGGCTTACAAAGAATAAGTCCTGGAATCGATTTTTTTCAACTAAAGGTGGTGCTCCAGCATGGGCGCAGTCAAATGACTAAAACAAATAAAAGAATAAAAAATATAATCAAATAAAAGAATGTACGTGAATGCGTGGATGTATACATATATATCTTCCTTGTCATCATCATCCTCACTATTTTAACATCCCCTTCTCCATGCTCCCACGAGTCAGGTGAAATTCCTCAAGGCCGATTTTCTATAGCGTGATGTCCTTCCTATGGCCAACCCTTACCTGTTTCCAAATAACATTATATAATTCCCTTACTCTCCTTTAAACATGAATAACACCATGGCTGACATGGTTTCACGTCAGATTGCAAATGACCAGCAACTAACTCTACTATACCAATAATTTATCAGAATGTTTTCCCACCATGGCCATCTCAGCTTTTCAATGAAATCAGAAAGGTTGGGGGTTTTTCTTTCTTTTTTTTTTTCACATAACAAAAAGCGTTTCATTTTTAACTTTCCCATATTTTCTATGAAGTCAGTTTCTTCTCCAATTATGACCATCCTGTCTTTTGTTTATGGTTTCAGAGGTTTTCTTTTTCATTTTTTCTTTCACATTAGTAACAATGAAAATATTCCAATCATGACCAACATTTCAAATTTAAAACTTCAACTCAAATAGAGACAGTATAGTTTAAAATTAATAAACGAAATATATGAATATGAAAATTTATGAAAATACTTTTATTGCAGTGCAAATTTATTTTTAGACTGTTAGTTTCATTATAACAAAATTTCACCTGCATATGTACTTTATATATATATATGTGTATGTGTGTGTGTGTGTGTGTGTGCATGTGTGCCTGTGTACTTTTCCATTCTTCCCAAATGTCAAACTAATACAACTGCTTGTTCCCTCACCTGTTTTGGTCTTTTGTTTTCTATACATTTGTGTGGCTGTATGGTAAGTAGCTTGCTTACCAACCACATAGTTCCAGGTTCATTCCCACTGCGTGGCACCTTGGGCAAGTGTCTTCTACTATAGCCTCGGGCCGACCAAAGCCTTATGAGTGGATTTGGTAGACGGAAACTGAAAGAAGCCCGTTGTATGTATATATATGTATGTATGTATATATATATTATATATATATATATATATATATATATATATGTGTATGTGTGTGTATATGTTTGTCCCCCCCAACATCACTTAACAACCGATACTGTTATGTTTACACCCCATAACTTAGCGGTTCAGCAAAAGAGGCCGATAGAATAAATACTAGGCTTCCAAAGAATAAGTCTTGAGGTCGATTTGCTCAACTAAAAGGCTGAAATGAGTAAAAGAGTAAAAGAGTAAAGAGTATATATATATATATATATATATATATGAAAGACACTGAACTAGGAACCAATCCTGAGTTGGATCTACCGTTTGTATGGATTCGGTACCTGTGTGTATATATGCATTTGTCTATATGTAGATGTATATGTGCACACTTTCAACATACAACCAGCTAATAGTAACTTCAGTCATTCCTGAGTATTGTACATCCAGTGTCCAACATTTCCTAGCACCATACATGTTGAAATACCTAGATTCTAATGAATCCTGCAACTGAGGATATATATATGTACTTATATGTGTGTGTGTATATTTATACATATGTGTGTGTTTGTGTATGTACTTAAATGTGTGTACATACATGTATGTGTGTATATGTGTACATATATGTATGTATATGTATGTACATATATACGTGTATGTATGTGTATGTATGTACATGTGTGTTTATGTGTGTACATATAAATATATATGTCTATGTATGTGTGTACAAATATATGTATAAATACACGCACAAACACACACACACACACACACACACACTGTCACAGTCACATAGAACTTATTAGTGAGCTAGAATAATTCCCTGGGGTAGTTTAGCTAAAATTGAAAAAAAATATAACAAAAGGAAGATAACAATAGAAGGTTCATGAAGTTCAGAAAACCAATGGTTTTTGGCCATAATTAGTTGTTTATTGTTTGTTGATTTCTCTACAAATCACATGATTTTTCAGACACAATCTAATTGGTTCATATCTTTAAAAATCTTCAGATTTTCTTTCTTTCAAATTTGCATGTTTGTATATTTGCATTGAAATTATTAGCCGATAAAAACTGCCTTATATTTTAATGTGTGGGGCTTGTGTTTGCATCTGTATGCATGCATGTCCATTGGGGCATGTGTATGCATGCATGTCCATTGGAACAGTGAGGTCCATCTAGTCATCCTGGGCTTGGGTTTGGGGTTAGGGTTGGGCTTTGTAGGTACCTTGTTAACTGATCAGGCCAAGTCATAACTGGTAGGTTCTCTAGCAGTGTGGACAGAAAATGGTTGTGGAGATTTCTTGGTACTGGTTTTCATGGCCTGCTTGCATTGTTCAGCTGCATCAATCCCGTTGGTTTCACATGTTTGCATGTCCTTGCAGACTGCTGATCACTACTTGCTTCAGTCCTGAGCTATTAGCTCTCATGTGATATGGCTGATGTACATACACACACGGTACACGCACACGCATATATATAGTATGTATGTATCTACATATATAGATGGTGATGAGCATGCCAGGTGAAATGTTTAGTGGTACTTTTAGTCATCCTAATGTTTTGAGTTCAAATTCCATCAAGATTGACTTTGTCTTTCATCATTTTGGGGTCAATAAAATAAGTACCATTTGAGCACTGGGGTCAGTGTAATTGACTTTTAACTGCTCTTGGGTAAGCATGTAAAAGCTGTACCCCTTTGTCAAGCCAGGGTGGCCCTCGTGTCGGTGGCACATAAAAGCACCCACTATACTCTTGGAGTGGTTAGCATTAGGAAGGGCATCCAGCTGTAGAAACTCTGCCAGATCAAGATTGGAGCCTGGTGCAGACATCTGGTTCGCCAGTCCTCAGTCAAATTGTCCAACCCATGCTAACATGGAATACGGATGTTAAACGATGTTGATGATGATGATGACCGTTTGGTTAAAAAGTTCATCTCCCAATCCCACAGTTTTAGGCTCGGTTCCACTGCATGGCACATTGGCCAAGTGTCTTCTACTATAGCCCTGGACTGACCAAAGCTTTGTGAGTAGGTTTGGCACATGGAAACTGAAAGAATCCTATTGTGTGTGTGCGTGTGTGTCCCCTTGTCTTGACATTGTGCAATAATCGTAAGCAAGTGTCACTGTCATACAAGCAGTGTTGCTCATTCCCGGTCTTCCATGAAAACATGTCCTGTCATGGAGGGAATATTACCTTGCTTGGAATTACAAGTGAGGGTTATTGACTGGAAGGGCATCCAACCATAGAAAATCTGCGAATTCCGCCTGACCCATGCAAGCATAGAAAAAGAAAATGTTAAGACAACACCAACAAGGATGGCCGTGTGTGCATGTGTGCGCTTATATATTGCTGTATGCATAACAGTCGCACTTATTGTATTTTATTTGCGTTTTGGATCGGTGATAGATGGTTCATTCATTTATTTATTATTTATTTACTTTATTTTTCCATTTTTATTAAAAAAAAAAAAAAAAAGGACACCAAAATATTTTCCTGTTTCATTAGAAAGCTTAAATGCTTGGGGCAGAAGTGATATTTGTTGCATCTAATTGTGAAAAACACAAGCTTTACAGCAGAGAAAGAAATGTGGAGGTGGAGCGAGCAGGGGTTGGGGGGAAGCACGAAACCAATGACAACAACAAGACAACAACAAAAATAGCAATAAGTTAAAAAAAAAACACAAACAGACAAGCATGAAACGAGAATGAAACTTTATTAATTTGTAGGTATTCATTAAATTTGTAATATCGATTTTATAATGTATTATAGAGGAGGGAAGGTGGGTATTTTTGTTGTTAGTTTTTTTTTTCTTTGTTAGTTCCTTTAATATTTTATTTCTTAATCTTAATGTCGGCAGAAATAAACAAAAGCTCTAAAATTACACACACACACACACATATATATATATATATATATATATATATATATATATATATATTATATATATATATATATATAAACATACATCTTATACATATATACATCCACACACACACACACACATATATATATATATATATATATATATATATTATATATATATATATATACATACACACACTACACACATGCATGAATGCACACACATACATAGTGCGTGTTGTTTGAGAATGTGTTTGTGTATGTATACAGGCATCAACATACATATATATGAACACACACATATACATACATACATACATACATACACACAAATATATATATATATATATATATATATATATATATATATATACATACATACAGACACACACACATACACACACACATACATACATACATACATACATACATATATATATGCATGCACAGAAAATCACACACACAGAGCGTTTGTTTAAAAGATATATAAAGTTAGTGAATCACATCTTGGTATTTATTTTTAATTTTCCTTTGTGCTCACTCTCTCTGACTTTTCTCTCTCTCTCTCTCTGACTTTTCTCTCTCTCTCTCTGACTTTTCTCTCTCTCTCTCTCTCTCATTCTCACTCCCCTTCCTCACACGCATACCCTCTCATCCGTTAATAATTCTGTTTAAAAATCAATACAAGGACAGTCTTGTAAAATAAACACTTAGGATGAAACAAGACTGATTGGTGGCTGCGTTGATGGTGTATGGGATGATGTTGGCAGTGGTGGCTGGTGGTTGTAGTCAAGGTTGTTGTTGTGGCGGTGTTTCAAATCTTCTGGTAGCAAGTGGTACGGATGGTAATGACCAAGGTGGTGTTGTTGCTATGGTGGTGTTACTGTTTTGCTCCAGTTCAACAGTGATTGAGCAAATAGACCTATGATCAATGATGCTCCAACAATGACCATCCCATCTTTTATTCAAATTGTATAGCTAAAGTCTATTCTAATTATTCCAATAAGTTTCTATAACAGTAGCCTGCGATTTGAGTGACATCTGGCTGTTATTTCTAACAATTCGGTCGACTACCTAAAGGCTTCTTTGACTAAGGTAACCATGTAAAAGCCTCAGAGTTCAATTCTTCTCTCTATGGGTTTCAATTAAGGCTTTTTCTCTCATAGTCTCAACCACCATCTTGGCTATCATTCATCATCATCGTCATTGTCATTGTTACAGGCATCATTTCTACTAGTAGAATTACTATGCTGTCACTGACAGCAATTCATCATTATCATACCATCAGCAGCATCACCATCACCACCACCACCCCTATGGTTACCATCATCACCACAACCATACTAACACTGCTATTATCATCTTCTCTTCCATCGTTACTATCAGCATCACTGTCACCACTATAGACGCTATACTATTAACTATCATCATCATCATCATTATCATCATCTCTACCTTTACCTTTTTACATCCGTCGTCGCTGCCATCGCTACTTCCATTATACTATTAGTGCCACTTAGCCTTCACCACCATTACCATTATCAATTATCACGACCACCATCAATATCCTTCCCTATCACCCACTTAGAAAAGGGATGGATAAGCTCTATGACAATCATCGCAGATGGAGTCATCCCTCTCCAGCAGCACACATCATTACAACTCTAGTTATATATGTATATGTGCACCATGGCGTATGTGTATGCATTGTGTATATCACTGCACTATGCATATAATATATATATATATATATATATATATATATATATATATATATATATATATATAGTTTTTTCCCTCTCTCTTTCTCTCACTCATTCACTCACTCTGTATAAATGGCTTCCTCTGTGAAAATTCATTTATGCAGGTGAAACACTCTTCAAATCTAGTAGCTCATAAACTTAGCATATTTTATCATTTCTCCCAGGGGTGCTGATCTGACATATGCCAGTCTCAGCTAAGTGAATAATTATTTATTATCTCTTTATGCCACTTTTATTTTTGCATTGGAAGCCTCGCCTTGAAATGCAAATTACGTCCAAGATTGAATGACTAGCCACATCAACGCTGGCTCCACATTCCTGCCGCCGCTCTTTCTTTCCTATCACAAGTGTGACCCCTTCTTCCACTTTCATCTTGACAGATATGATCAACCCTCACCCATTATTACTCAAATTCTGAACACACCGTGCCAGTCTAAGCTTCCCACTCCATGTTTAGGAATCCATACACTCTAAACAAACCAACCCGCCTGTCATCATCTTCTCTTCTTTCCTACCATCTAACTGAGAGCTCTTTTAGCAGCAATACAAAGAGATGTGAGTCCAAGCTCTAGCAATGTAGAGCATTGCTCTGCAACCTTTTTTTTTTTTTTTCTCACTTGTGGTACACTTGTATTCTTTCCAAAATTTGGTGGCACACCTGAGCTAAAAATATAGCTAATAGTATCGGGGAAAAAATTACATTCAGGTTACACTACGGCACACCTAGCATCATCTTGTGGGACACCAGTGTGCCATGGCATAACCGTTGCAGAGCACTGATGTAGAGAACAGTAAGTCTGAATGATGTGTTATAAAGGGAAGATATAGTCTCTGCTAGTTGCTGTAACGGCAACCTCTCTTAGAAAGCAGAAATTTGAATTAAAATTTTTATGGAACAGACTAAGCTCTGCAAGCCACAATGAAGACAACTCATCTAGGAGACCAGCGGCTTTGTATAAAAACTTGAATAGTGTGAAGGGGAGCAGTTTAGTGCTGATGTACAACTCCTGTGTCGATAGCATAGTTTAAGAACATTTACTTCGTGTTGGAAAGTGGTTGGTGATAGGAAGATGAGTCAACCACGAAAGTCATGCCAATTGCAATGAGAAATTGGAGTTGTACTTATACAGGTCTAACGCAATGAACATGTTACTATTTGGCTTGATAGGTGGTTCGTCTAGTCATCAATCAATCAATCAATCAACCTTCAATGTAGTTGAAAAATCAGTTTCAATCAGTCAGAATTCACAGTATGGATTATACTATTCATCCTTTTGATTGCTGAATACAAAAACATTGTTTGCAAGACCTTTTTTGGGTCATTTGTCTGAGTCACCGTCTCATCTTTGTATGTCAGTCTGTCACAAAGTTACCCATTTACATCTGAGTGGACTGGGGCAATGTGAAATGAGGTATTTTACTGAAGAACACAACACATAGCAGGTCTGGGAATCGAAAGCCTGATCTCGCAGTCTTCAGTGCAAAACTCTAACTGCTAGGCCACATGCCTTCTGGTAGGAAACATCAGTCCATAACTGAGAACCTCAAGAGATCACATTAGCTTGAAGAGAAGCTAGTCATCAAACATATATAATGCAGAGGGAAATTGAAAGAGAGTTGCCAATTTGCCAATGTTCTGTGATAAGAGTTTTAGAGGTTTGTAGTGTTCCATGTTGCAAAATATATCAGTGTGAATCAAGATGGTATTTGAGAAAAGTGTGTACCGAATGATAGCAGCACTCTTGAAGATACTTGAAAATGCTACTTTGAGATGTTAAGGAATGAGCAGAATGCAAAAGGGAAAGAGCACCCCCAACTAGACTCATCAGAGCTATTGGAGTTGACAGTTATATATTGAAAGAACAATTAAGAATATGAAGACAAAAAAAAAAATCTGGATTGTTAGGAGTTGCTAAGATACTGAAAATATTGGCAAAGTAGCATAATCAGTTACAAGTGCAAAAGAGATGCTGGAAAGAAGCAATTATGAGGGCATCAAACTGATGGAGGAAGTTATGAAAGTCACAAAAGGGATTACAGAAAAATTGACTACAAGGAGAATTTAGTTTGAGTGAGATGCAGTTTGGGTTTGTACCACTTTGGGAACCCACATCCTGCTGATGCCCACTTCCTTTTTTTTGTCTGCTTTTCTATGCTTGCATGGGTTAGACTAGTATTTCTCAACCATTTTTTTTTTACCTATGCACCCCTTTGATTCCCGTTCTATTCAGATGGTCTCAGTTAGCCATTCCATGTTAAAAAAATATATATCTTTATAATTAAATGTTATTGCAAGTTATATTAAAACACTGTTAAAATATTTTGTGCATGGTAGACGTATCACCAATTAATTTCAGGTAAATTTTAACAGCAAAATCTTATATGAACTCTTAAAGGCCATATTAATCCTGGTTGAGAATTACTGGGCTAGATAAATAACATTGTTTTTCAGCCAGATACCCTTACTATTGCTTGTTTTCCAAATCAGGGTTTATTTTAGAAACCTCTTCTAAAGGGTAGAGCTTAGAGATGATTTCTTGACAGAGTACAACAAGCATCATGGTTTCTAGCTAAGCACTTTTTCAGGCAAATAGTCACACACACACACACACATTGGGTTTTGTACTGTTGCCTTCCACCAAATTTACTCAGAAAGTATTGACCCCAGTACTAGAGAAGAAAATACATTTTCAAGGTATGTGCAGTGGGACTGAACCTAAAACCACATTGTTGAGAAGCAAGCTTTTTAATCACACACTATGCCTATAAATACATACCATTCATACATGTGTGTGTGTGTATATGCATGTGTGTGTGTGTGTGTGTGTGCGTATATGCATGTGTATGAATCTGGATATATATTCACATGTAGGCGTGGGAGTGGCTGTGTGGTAAGTAGCTTGCTTACCAATCACATGGTTCCAGGTTCAGTCCCACTGCGTGGCACCTTGGGCAAGAGTCTTCTACTATAGTTTTGGGCCGACCAAAGCCTTTTTGAGTGGATTTGGTAGACGGAAACTGAAAGAAGCCTGTCGTATATATATATATATATATATATATATATATATGTATGTGTTTGTGTATATGTTTGTGTGTCTGTGATTGTCCCCCCAACATCACTTGACAGCCGATGGTGGTGTGTTTACTTCCCTGTAACTTAGCAGTTTGGCAAAAGAGACCAATAGAATAAGTACTAGGCTTACAAAGAATAAGTCCTGGGGACAATTTGCTCGACTAAAGGCAGTGCTCCAGCATGGCCACCGTCAAATGACTGAAACAAGTAAAAGAGTATGTATGAATGTGGATATATGTACATATATATGTTATGTACATGTGGAATCGTGTGTATGATGCACATATATGCATACAATATAGATACACTTGTATATAAGTGTGTATATATATATATATATATATATATATATATATAAAACATTGGTTTAAAATAATACTGATGTCTTCTGTCATCTTAATTAAACTTTACGTTGCTCCAAAACTTCACTGTTGCAGTTGTAATTTTGTTATTACTGGCATTGTTATTGTTGTTAGTTATCTTTTCTGCTTGTTCATATATTTTTCAGATTTCAGTATGTATGTATGCATGTATATATGTGTAATATAGACAGAAAGGAAATCTGTTTTGAATGTTGCATATCAATTCATGTATTTTATTTATTTCTAATTTTTTACATTTTAATTCTATTTTTCACACTCAAACATTTTTTTTTATGCATAAATTTTATTCTTTTGCATAATATATTTTATTTTTGTTGTCGTTGTTGTTGTCAAGATAGTGAGCTGGCAAAATGGTTAGCATGCTGGACAAAAAGCATAAACAGTATTTCTTGGCTTTCATTCTGAGTTCAAATTCCACCATAGTTGACTTTGCCTGTCATCCTTTCGTAGTCGATGTAATCAACTAGTCCCCTCCCCCCAAAATTTCAGGCCTTGTGCCTCCAGTAGAAAGGATTATTATTATTATTATTATTACATACACACACATTCTTTGTTTTGTCCTGTACTGTCTGTATTGTTTTTCTTAATGTAAACCCTTGTGGTTAATAAAGAAAGCATTATTATTATTATTATTGATCGAGAGAGAACAGTGCATGTCATCAAAGTGACAGTGAGGTAAAATATACGAAGCCCAGTACAACCATTATGACAACCCGTCTGATAAGGGTACACCAGGCACATGCATCACAGTCATGTGCGTGACATAGTAATCTCATATCATGATAAACAACACATGAACTTGCAGGTGGGCCCCAGTTAGAATTTTCTGCAGGTCGAGTAGCCCATCCTGCTCAAAAGGTCCCTGAATAATTGTTGTTTAAAATATGTTGAACGAAACACCCATGTTTCCAAAGGTGAATTACTCAAACCCCAAAGAATTCCTCTCAACACATGGCTATGATGCTCCTCCACTACTGGTGCTTGTGATCAGAAATGCACATATTGTCAGCCACTAAGGGATATACTCAACTAGTTACGGTCAAGCAACTGAGAACTGGCAAGCAAATCTGTGGTATTGAACACAATATTTGCTGTAGACTATCTTTTATACCAAGACAAAAAAAATGTACACGATAACGCTTCCAATCAGTTAAGATCAGAAGCCATGAGAGCCTCTGCCTGATACTGCATCAGGGCATTTATTATTATTATTATTATTATTATTATTATTATTATTATTATTATTATAAGTAGTAGTAGTAGTAGTAGTAGTTTTTGCAATAGCATAATCAGAATTAATGATAATCATGATGGTGGTGTTTCTATTTGTGGATTTGCTGGTGTTAGAGTGATGGTGGCGGTAGTGGCAGTATTGGTGGAAGTGACTGAGGCAAAGGTGACATTGTTGGTAGCATTTGATTTGAAGACTGTAGTGGTGGTGGTGATGGTGGTGGTGCTAGAGCAGTGGCTAATGTTGATGATGATGATGTGGATGTTGTTTAGCCCCAAGTAATTTCTTGATCAAGCAGTTGCTGCTTCTGCTGACGACAACGATGATGATGATGATGATGATATTGTTGGTGTTTAGGAGAATTTCAGACAGTGGCAGTGATAATGATCATAATGCCAGCACTTTATTATTATTATTATTATATTATTATTTTATTATTTGTTCATGTTTTTATTTTGTTTTGTTTTTTGTACATTTTATAAGATTTGAAACTAATGTTGTTATCATTATTTATTATCGTTATTATTTATATCATTTTTATCGGTTTTTGTTGTGTATTATTTTTTTTTAAATATTCTTTTGCTATTTTTTAATTTTTTTTTTCGTCTTCTTCTTCTTCTTTGCGTCTGCTTTTGACTTACGATCATATCATCCATCTACCGTGATGGAAGACAAATAAATATCTAGCTGTCTTTGTTAGAAATGCAGCAATGATGCTGGTGATGATATTGTGATGCTGCTGATGATGATGATGATGATGATGATGATGGAGATAATAATGATGGTTTGGAAGGTGGTAGGAGTTTCCCAGCTTGATGTAAATACACACACACACACACACACTAACACATACATTTTTGTGTTTGTGTGTGTGTGTCTGTCTGTCTGTCTACTGTCTATGTACACTTATGCTTAAGCTGAAAATATGTTTCCTTGTGACACATATGTGTAAATGTGTGTTCATGTGTCCGTACAGAAACACACGGTCATAGACACTCTCAATGTACACATATACATGTTTGCTTACACAGACACACACACACACACAATCACATGTGCATACACATACTAATACACACGTGTGTGAATCTGTAGTCATAAACACTGCAAACTTTATCACACAAATACAAAAATTTGTGTTCTCATAAATATACCACACACACACACACACACACACACACATGCACACACACACTTACGCATTTGCATATGTATGCATACATCACAAGTATACGCACACAAAATATATGGATGCAAATTTGTTCTGATTTCTAATGAAATTATTTCTGATACACGCACACAAACACACCCACATGCATGCACACTCACTTTCATATAATATACATATGTATATATATGTGTGTTAGTGTGTGCATGCATGTATATATATATATATATAAATTTACATATATATGTATGTATATAAATTTACATATATATATATGTATGTATATAAATTTACATATATATATATAAATTTACATATATATATAATATATATATATATATAAATTGACATATATATATATATATATATATATACATACATATATATATATATATATATAAATTTACATATATATATATATATATATATATATACATACATAATATATATATGTATATATATATACATACATATATATACATACATAAATATATATATGTATATATATATACATACATATATATACATACATAAATATATATGTATATATATATATACATACATATATATACATACATAAATATATATATATATATATATTGTAGACACGCACATATATGCGTGTGCATGTATATATGTATATATGTGTGTGTGTGTGTGTGTATGTATATATATATGTATATATTTATATATATATATATACACACACACACACACACACATACACACACACACATACTCATGCATGCACACACAAGTACATACATACACAGTCTAATGGACACAAAAATTACCAGATGATGTTTATACTGAATTATTACAATATTGTTCTTCACTACACACACATACTTGCAAGCACACACACTCACACACATACACACACAAGCACTATTGATAAGATTTAAAATTTTGCAAGTTCATTACCACAGTCTCATGTAGCTTTTTTGCACAGACTGTTTTTCTTTTTTGGTTTTCTTTTTGAATTCTTAATAAGGTTTTTTTTTTATCCGTTATGTGTTTGTGGAGTGAGGATACATGTATGGGAAGTGAAATGGTGTTTGGTGCTTGTCACAGTTTGTTGTCCTTATGTGTGTATCAGGCAATGCATTCTGCAACTACTAGATTCTAGTCATCGTTGTCATGATGATGATCATCATCATTGTTTTGGCATCTGTTTTTGAAGCCTACATGGGTTGGACAGAGTAGATTGAGGCACGTTTTCTGTGGCCAGATGCCTTTCCAGTCACCAATCCTCACCTGTAGGTAATATTTCCCTTTGGTCTGACAGGTTTTCTCAGAATATATATATATATCACCGTGATCGACCAGGCTGTCAGATGTTGCTACACATCGCTGGTCACAATGCGCTTCGCATTGTTTTTTAGCCTTCAAATGACGCCACCCCGCTGGCTAAGCGAGCAGGCCAACAGAAGAAAGAGTGAGAGAAAGTTGTGGCGAAAGAGTACAGCAGGGTTCGCCACCACCCCCTGCCGGAGCTTCGTGGGGCTTTAGGTGTTTTCGCTCAATAAACACTCACAACTCCCTGTCTGGGAATCGAAATTGCGATCCTATGACTGCGAGTTCGCTGCCCTAATCACTGGGCCATTGCGCCTCCACACACACACACCACCACACACACACACACCACACACACACACACACACCACACACACACACACATATATATATATATATATATATATATATATAATTATTTGGACTTTGGGCATCTGTTCTGTAGTATACCAATTAGAGTACTTTCACCATTTAGGCTACCTGGCGTCATCCACAGTTATGATATATTTGTCACTGGATCTATGTCAGGAATTCTACAGTGCTCATTGAGACTATAATGAGTGAGGGAAACTGAAAATGAGTTTAGCTAGAATCTTTATTCAACATAATGATCATTTCGATCCATCCTGAATTTGTCCCTTACAGGTGGGATCTCATACAGCTAGTTGAGTTGCATCCATCAATGACAAGTCACAGGCTGTGCCTTGTCACGTGTCTCATTTAGATAAGATACCTCACTACATATACTGAGCACAGTTGTGTTGCATAAAGATACTTGCTAAATCCATTTTGCATTTCGCTCACTCATTTTGTGTGTGTGTGTTTGTGTGTGTGTGTGTGTGTGTTGTGTGTGTGTGTGTGTGTTTGTGTCCTTGTATTGATGTCATGTGATAGTTGTAAACAAGTACCACTGTCATACATGCGGTGTCATTCATTTCCAACATACTGAGAGAAGTACATATCTGACCATGGTGGTGGGGAATATTACTTTGCTTGGAATCAAGGTGAGGGCTGGCAGCAAGGTGGGCATCTGGCTGTGGAAAATCTACCATAATACATTCCATCTGACCCATGCAAGCATGGAAAAGTTGACATTAAAATGATGATGATGATGATGATGATTTGGAAAATTATTCTTTCTTCTGTCGTTGATTGTCTTATGGTGCTGTGTTTAAGATGTGATATTTTCCTCACTGTCCAGTGGTTACATATGACTTATTTCTTCTGATGTAAGAGTTATGGCATGGCAAATTCTAAAACTGACCATTTGACTGACTGACAGTTATACTGGACTGAGCATTTATATGATGTTTGGTAGCAGTGTTAGGCTAGATATCTGTCTGGGTGACCGGCCGACTCATTTGGCAGCCATAATGAATGAGGTGTCTGTTGGCTTGACCAACCTATTTGGCAATCATATCAAATTAATGTATTTGTATTGTTGACCAATATAGCAGCTCTATTAAGGCTGAATGTTAGTGTGTAGTTGACCCATTTGGCAGCCATATTGAAAGTAGGTGATATTCTGAGTGACTCATCAATTGTTATATTAGACTTCTTTTTTTTCTTAACATTCTACTTTCATTCCCCCTTATCATTCTACTTTCATTTTCTTCTCTTTTTTTCCTTTCAGCCTTTTTTCTTTTCATTCCTTTTTCTATTTTTTCTCCTCTTTCTTCTTGATTTTGTTTCTGCTTTTTTTTTTTTGTCTTTTCCTTTCCATGTTCTTCTTCCATCTTATTTTTGTTCTCAGTTTGTCCTTTTCTTTTGTTTCCTATCCATCTATGGTTTCCCATCTCATTTTACTGAGATTCCTAAATAGCAACTATTTTGTTAGGCCTGTCTCATCAGAGGTCATGTTTTTGAGTGAGTCGCTGTCCTGGACCAAGTTGTAACCAAAGCTTGGTGTCTGGCATTTGCCATATTGCTAAATGTTCATTCTATTTTACCAACCAAGTAATGCAATTAGTGGAATGCCTCCTTGACCATTCTATAAAGGGTTAATGGAGAAGAATATAAGCAATGGTAACCTGGGAACAAATTTGGTCATTAATGAGGACAGTCTGAATAGTATCCTTTGAGGACATTCTGGTTAGAGACTTCTGAAGTTTATTGACCTGACAGTAAAACAAGAGTTAGGTGTGTTATACCAAGTCAGAATAAAATCTAGACACACGACAGTGCTGTCAGCCTGTGTGTAAAACAGCCATGGGCGACCTTATACCAGAAGCAAGCCACATGAGACATGGCTCATCATCTTTTTTTCACTGTTTTTGCAACCCATTTTGGTAAGGTTCCCTATTTGTTGTCCATGGTTTCTGTTCCAGTTCTTTACATTCTGAATTCTAATCCCATTGGGTTCAAATGTGTCCTTCATCCTTTCGAAATTGAAAAAATGAAATCACCAGTCTAGTATTTTTTTTTCCAACTCTAGGCACAAGGCCCGAAATTTTGGGGTAAGGGAGCCAGTCGATTAGATCGACCCGAGTATATAACTGGTACTTAATTTATTGTCCCTGAAAGGATGAAAGTCAAAGTCAACCTCGATGGAATTGGAACTCAGAACGTAAAGACAGACAAAATATTGCTGAGCATTTTGTCCGGTGTGCTATCATTTCTGCCAGCTCACTGCCTTGTCTAGTATTCGGGCTCACCAGTCTAGTATAGGTGCCATTGGTATTTACTTAGACTCTTGCTTCAATAGTGCCTAAATCAGAAACCATTAGGGTGGTGAACTGACAGAATTGGTAGAGCATAGATTACAGCACACAATTCCTTCAGATTCCTTACATTTTGAGTTCAAATTTCAGCACGGCCCAACTTCGTCTTTCATCTTTTGAAGATCAGTAAAATAGTTGGTGTCAGCTAAAGCTCCTGCCTCCAAAATTTCTGGCCTTGTGCCAAAATTTGAAACTTATTAAAGGCAGCTAGCTGGCAGAATCATTAGCTTGCTGGGCAAAATGCTTAGTGGCATTTCGTCTGTCTTCACGTTCTGAGTTCAAATTCCACTGAGGTCAACTTTTCCCTTCATCCTCTCAGGGTCGATAAAGTAAGTACCAGTTGAGTACTGGGGTCAATGCAATTGGCTTACCCTCTCCCCAGAAATTTGAAATCATCATCATCATCATGTGAAAAACAATTGATAACTATAAATGTTAGACTACCCCTGTGAACAATTTCGTTCCTTTTACAACTGTTATCATTTATCATTACCATCATCACTACCACCACCTCCTCTTCCTCGTCTAAATACTGAAGAAGAACTGGCTGAACCAAGCAATTTCCCCATAGGCCAGCCAGCAGTTGTGGTAGGTAGATTTGCAGAAATGGCTGGGAAAAAAGGGGGTAAAAAAATAACAGAGAGAGAGAGAGAGAGAGAGAGAGAGAAAAAGAGATTTAGCTGCTGCCAAATGTAACATATGTTATAAGAGCACTTTCATTAAACTGCAAAAAAATACAAGAAAACCCACCTAATTTAGAAATAAATTATGAAGTAATTTATAATGACATTCACCATCATCCATGGTGTGGTCGCCATTGCTGTTGTTTCTTTTTCTTAAGAGAAGAGCATGAGAGAAGATCAATATCTCTCTGGCTCTCTTTGTTTGTTTTGCTTTATTGTTTTTTTTCGTTCTGAAAAATCAGAAATAGAAAGTGACCTTTAAGATAGCAGCACCAGCTAGGTGTAAATAAAAACAAAAAAAGAAAAGTTATAAAAAAAAAGAAAAACAGTAAAAAAAAACAACAACACTGACAAGACATGAACAAAGTCATATATCAAGAGACATTGCATTTTAAAAAGTAGTTCTACAATTAGTAGTAGTAGTAGTAGTAGTAGTAGTAGTAGTGGGTGAAGGGGTGGTCTAAGAGAGTATCATGGGAGGGCAAGTGTGACAAGATTGAAAATTCTTGTCAGTTACCATATTGTTTTATTCTTATTTTTGCATTCCTCCTCCTAAGAAGAAAATTGTATGCGCATATGTATGTGCATGTGCAGCCTCCCCTCCCACACACACCCACTCTATTAATTCATTGCAGGTGTGGCTGTGTGGTAAGAAGTTTGCTTTGCCAACCACACACTTCTGCGTTCAATCCCACTGTGTGGCACCTTGGGCAAGTGTCTTCTACTGCCGCCCTTGGGTCGACCGAAGTTTTGTGAGTGGATTTGGTAGATGGAAACTGAAAGAAGTTCATCCTACATATGTGTGTGTGTGTTTGTGTTTTTCTGTCACTATTGTTTGACAACTGGTGTTAGTGTGTTTACATCCCCATAACTTAACAGTTCAGCAAAAGCAACCAATAGAATAAGTACCAGGTTTAAAAAATAAATACTGGGGTCGATTCATTCAACTAAAATCTTCCAAGGCGGTGTCCCAGGATGGTCACAGTCTAATGACTGGAACAAGTAAAAGATAAAAGATATATATATCATCATCATCATCATTGTTTAATGTCTGCTTTCCATACAGGCATGGGTTGGATGGTTTGACTGAGAACTGGCGAGCCAGATGGCTGCACCTGGCTCCAATCTGATCTGGCAGTGTTTCTACAGCTGGATGCCCTTCCTAACGCCAACCACTCTGAGAGTGTTGTGGGTGCTTTTTATGTGCCACCGGCAGTACTGGCGACGGCCACACTCAAATGGTGTTTTTTATGTGCCATTTTGGCAAAAGAGATTGATAGACTGAATACCAGGGTTTAAAAAGTTATGTACTGGGATTGATTTGTTCAACTTAAACTCTTTAGAGTGGTACCCCCAGCATGGCCAAATTCTAATGACTGAAACAAAAGATAAAAGACACACACACACACTAGTCTGATAAATGATAACTTTCCTCTTCACATACTCCGAAGTTTCTTCAATATGAAACCCTTCAGTAACATGAATTGGCTGTTATGAGATTAACTTATAGTAGCATATAAATAATATATTCACTCTATTATGTAATATTGTATGCATAGATCCAACATAAAAACGTAGTGAAGATAATAGGCTATCTTTGAGAACAGTTTCACTCCTTTGCTGTGCTATCATCAGCAACAGAGTACTTTCCTTAAACTCCATGACTTATAAAAACTATTGCTATTATTAAAAGGATTAAGGTGTCGAGCTGGCAGAATTGTTAGCATGCTGGACTAAATGCTTTGTAGTATTTCGCCCCTCACTCCATTCTGAGTTCAAATTCTGCTGAGGTTGACTTTGCTTTTCATCCTTTTGGGGTCAAAAAATTAAGTACCAGTTGAACGCTGGGGTCAATGTAATGAACACAAATCCTCCCGCAAAATGGCTGCCCTTGTGCATATCATAATTTCAGTTGCTTTGATTTATAGATTTTTGAAGTATTAAGTGTTGTGTTTCAGTGCCACTCTGTACTACAAATTATTTATGCAGATTTCATCCAACATTATGACTGTCAATCTCTCTAATGTATGCAGTGTGGGCTAAAATTTATAGATATACTCTGTAATACAGAATAGCATAACATTTATATACAGCTGAGCATCTATGTTTTTCAACAGAATGTGAATCACAGGAACTACTAATGTAATAATAAACCTCCCCAGCAACAACACTTCTATATTGAGGATCAAATGATCAAATGACTCAGGTTAAACCCCTCCCTTAAAATCTCAACTCCCATCCTACACACCTCATTTGTCAGAAATTTACTAACAGGATGTAATTTATCAGCTCCTTGTTCTTAATACTAAACATATAAACAAACATTAACACCCTTATTATTATTATTATTATTATTACTATTATTACTATTATTACTATTATTATTATTATCTCATCATCATCATCTCCATGTCAAATGAAATAGCTAAATCTTTTCTGATTTTCATTATCTCAATCCTTTTTTCTTTAATTACAATGTTTCTGCTGATATACACTGCCTTCGTTGCAATATATTTTTAACAAAAATAATAAATTCAGTAAAAACACAGATTTTATCATGATTAAGCTGATGTGAAAGCGGCAAGTTGGCAGAATCTTTAGCAAGCCAGACAAAATGCTTAGCCGGATATATTTTCATGGAAGATTGAAAATGAATGATACAGTTTGTGCAATGGCGATATTCATTTATAATTATGATGTGATGTCTAGACAAGGATACACACACATATGTACTTAAGCATACACATACACACACACACATACAGAGATTATTTCAGCTTCTATTGGGTTATCCGGAAAGTTCGTGCTGATTTTTAAAGGAAAGAAAAAGGTCAATAAATACTTGTCATTACATTTTTAATCAACCAAATATGAACCATTTTGTTGTACAATGCGTCTCCATCTTTCCTTTAACTAAAAAATACCTTCTTCCCAGAATTGAGGTGGTTTCATGGCAAAGAATTCATCAAGGTATCTTTTTACGTCATCCAAGGAATTGAAATTTTTACCATTAAGACTATTCTGCAGAGACCTGAATAAGTGGAAATCTGAAGGAGCAACATCTGGTGAATATGGAGTGGGGAGTGACACATCCCAGCCGAGCTGCAGCAATTTTTGTCTGGTTCCCAAAGCATCAAGTGCCAAAAATGAACTTTCTTATCTTCCATTTTAAAGAGTTAGAGAATTAACACAGGTGTTGATTTGTTTAAGTCCCCTTGCCCCGCTAGCTTTATGGGTTAGCAAAAAGAACCTCATAGAATAGGTATCACCAGAGTTTAAAATATGTCCTAAAATCAATTTGGTCAACTGAACTCTTCAAGGCAGTGCTCCAGCATGGCTTCTATTCAATGACTGAAATAGATAAAATAATAAAGAATGAAAAATATGAAAGACTCAAAAAAAAAAAAAAGTCGAATTTTCCTTTTGCCTTTCCTTGGAGATTTAACCATTGTTGACAATTTGAACCTATTGACCTTGTTGGTCAGCTCTAATCAAGCAAACCTATGATCAAAGGCATTCCAGGTATGACTATTCTGCCATAGTATATCTGTATGACTACATTTATCCAATAGGTCCCTCCTTTTTCTAGATAATAGGGTGTGACTTGAGAGAGATTTAACTACTATTTATGTCAGTAGGTTGAATGATGACTCAGAGTCTGTCTTTTTCCTCTCACTCTCTTTCTTCTGCTCTCCCTCCTTCTCTCTCTCTCACGGCGCTGTGTGTTGTGCGGTGCCACCCAACTCCATTAATTTATGCTTATGATAGAGAAGCAATCAATCAATCAGACTTTCAAGAGTATGATAATCCAATAATAGATCAAATATGGTATAAATATGTAGACAAATTGAAGCCAGTCGCTTTTAATAATTTTTGTGTAACCTTCTCATCATCGTTGTCATTATTGTCATTATCTCTTCCGTTGTCAATCAGTTCGTTATCAGGCAATCAAGCTGATTACTTGACTTTCCATGGTCACAGGTATATATCAACGAATGAGACCATTGTGAGCCTCTGTGTATAGCCATTTGAACTACAAATAACAGCTTAATCTTCCTCAAATCACATGCTTTTATCTCTTACGACCTCCTTCAGAAATAAAATGAGGAAAAAAAAAGGACATAGCAGATAAGTTAGTCTGAGATACACTATGTCTAGATGAACGACAAGCGGATCATAGCCGAAGCAGTAATATATTTGATCGTAGCACAGGTATGGTTGATCAGGACTCACCTGGGGTTAAACAAAACAACCACCACCACCATGGAGAGCCAGTTTTTCTTCAGACTTTAGTCAAAGGTGAAGTCAACTCAGCCCCACAAACAAGCACAAAAAAAAAAGAAAAACAAATTGTAAATTTTACAATTCTAGCATCGTTACCCCTGCAGCATTAACATTTTCTGCTAAGTGAATTAACCTTTTCATAACCAAATTTCTAATCAAATACTCTGTGAGTATTTCTATTAATTTTGAAACTAATCAGGAATTTAATTGCATTTAGTAAAGTCACTTTTACGTTTATTCATTTCTAAAATGAACTGGTGTTTGGAACATAACTTGAAGATGAAGTTCTTCCTTAAAATTATCGACAGAAGCTTTTAATTCAAATAAGAATGATTTAAAACGAGTAATTTTGTACGATAGAACCAGGGGTGGTTTGTATGGGAAGGGTGAGAGAGTTAACCCTTCTGTTACCATATTTCTGTCAAAATACTCTGCCTTTGTTTCAATTAATTTCGAAATTAATGAAGAAGTTTGTTAACTAGCTTTGTCATTATTTAGATGATATCTCAGACTTCAATTAACACGGTATTTTGATGAGAGTTTTTAATTTAGATCACTTTAGAACAAAGTCTGTACCATAGACCCAAGGGCTGTCTTGGACAGGGGTTGAGATCAAAGGGTTAAACATCTTGCCTGTGGTCATTGTGGATTGTTTGCTGTTGGTAGGGATATGAATTGTTGACCTTTTGAATAGGTATCTGATAATGACATTTGACTATATATGCACACACACACACACTCTCTCTTTCTCTCTCACTCTCTGATTGCAATTGATCATCTTATGAAGAGAGAGACACCTTATTGGACAATGTAGTCCTAGAAAAACAATGCCCAAGAGAAGGCCAGGAGAGCCATGGGTGGAATGTCTTCAATCATAAGAACCATTGTCATGAAAGTTAAACCAAAGAAGGTTTTCAAAAATTTTCAGAATATTCTGAAATGTCACTATGTACCTGTAGAGGTCTGTTGAAATGGTTCATTTTTGGCCAGATATTGATACTGGGACAATTTCTTCCAGACCTTCACAGCATTGTCTTTAACATAAAACTTCTTCTTACATCACATTCACTTTAGCCACACACACACCATACCATGTTAAAGGAGAATTGTGACCACAGACTTTGTTGTCCAGTTATCGCATTAACATTTTTTTTTTATTTCAAGGTCAACGTAAATAAACACAACAAGGCTTTTTTATACTACTCTGGTGAAATTCAAAGGAATTAGCAGTTAATATTTTTAGGTAAAAAGGTGAACTGATAAAGTCATTAGCATACTGGACACAATGCTTGTAGCAACATTTCGTCTGTCTTTACATTCTGGGTTCAAATTCCGCTGAGATCCACCTTGCCTTTCATCCTTTTGGGGTTGATAAAACAAATACCGATTTCTTTACTACCCACAAGGGGCTAAACACAGAGAGGACAAACAAGGACAGACAAACGGATTAAGTCGATTATATCGACCCCAGTGCATAACTGGTACTTAATTTATCGACCCCAAAAGGATGAAAAGCGAAGTCGACCTCAGCGGAATTTGAACTTAGAACGTAACGGCAGACGAAATACGGCTACGCATTTCGCCCGGCGTGCTAACATTCTGCGAGCTCGCCGCCTTAAAACAAATACGAATTGAACACTGGGGTTGATGCAATCAACCTGCTCTCTCCACCGAAATTACTGGCTTTGTGCCAAAATTTGAAACCAATATTTTCAGGTAAAAGAAATCATTTTATGCAATGTTACATGCATCAGACTTTTTGAATTCTCTTCAAAAAAATTCACTTTTGGAGTGCCTGTGTGGTAAGTAGTTTGCATACCAACCACATGGTTCCGGGTTCAGTCCCACTGCGTGGAACCTTGGGCAAGTGTCTTCTACTATAGCCTCAGGCCAATCAAAACCTTGTGAGTGGATTTGGTAGACGGAAACTGAAAGAAGCCCATTGTATATATGTATATATATGTGTGTGTGTGTGTGTCTATGTTTGTCCCCTCCAACATCACTTGACAACCGATGCTGGTGTGTTTAGGTCACCGTAACTTAGCAGTTCGGCAAAAGAGACCGATAGAATAAGTACTAGGCTTACAAAGAATAAGTCCTGGGGGTCGATTTGCTCGACTAAAAGGCAGTGCTCCAGCATGGCCGCAGTCAAATGACTGAAACAAGTAAAAGAGAGTAAAAGAGTAAAGAGTATACATTCCAGATAAAATATCTTTTGTCTAATACTTTTACCTTAAGTAGTCAAACTTTACTGCAGAAAATGAATCAATACAATTTGTGTAAATGTTCAATATTTACACCTTCGATTTTTCATAATTTATCTCTCTCCGACTGTCACATACGTCTCATGAAAATGGCCCACAAGTCTCTTCAGGTGGAGGTTGACCTAGAACTAAATATCCAATAACAGCTGATTAATTAGTATCATTACTATCCTGTTCTCAGTTTGGTTAATTATTTTTCTTCTTTCGAAATAAGTTGCTTCCTGAAAAGAAAGGAAAAAAAATGCCCCTCTAAAGAAGCACATGCATTAAAGCTAGCGTGGTTTGATCTGAGGCTATGGTGATATGCAGTAAGATGGCACCCAAAATTTGACCAGTCTCTCCATTGCAATTTCAGGTTTTTGTACCAACCATTGTAAATCAAAAAATAAATAAATGCACAAATAAAAAATATAAAACCTTTAGTAATAAAGTTAACTAATCAGGATATGTTCTAGAAAATAAGGAACTTTGCTATAACCAACATAACTTAGATTTAGAAATAGGGATTGGTAACAAGTAAATTCTCTCCTCCCTTACTCATTGTTGTCAGCCATAGACCCACTATTAAGTCTTCCCTACCCTTCCTATGTCCATATTTAACTATTTTGATTCTAAACCTACCTCAGTTTGCCTCTCATTCTAGGATACAAAGCCTTATTCTAAGATACAATGATTTATTCTAATATAATGTAAAAATCTTTCATGTTGTTATATTCCAAAGTTCCTTAATAAAGAATAAGTTTAATTATTTGACTAATCACCACAAATTATTGTTTTTAAAATTATTTGAAATACATAACAGAAAAGTGTTTTTCATTAGAAATCTGATTACAAATGAGTTGTTAGTTGTCAGATTACTGGCAACAAAGATAGGATAAGAAAAACAACTTTGAATATATACATTGATAAAACATATGAGTGAGATCGTTGCCAGAGCAACAAGCTGGCCTCCGTGCCGATGGCACGTTAAAAACCACCATTTGACCGTTATCATTACCTGCGTTGCCTTACTAGCACTTGTGCTGGTGGCATGTGAAAAAACATTCGAGCGAGGTCGTTGCCAGTGCCACTGGACTGGCTCCCTGTGCCGGTAGCACATAAAAAGCACCATTTGAGCATGGCTGTTGCCAGTACCACCTGACTGGCCCTCGTGCCGGTGGCACATAAAAGCACCCACTACATTCTCGGAGTGGTTGGTGTCAGGAAGGGCATCCAGCTGTAGAAACTCTGCCAGATCAGATTGGAGTCTGGTGCAGCCATCTGGTTTGCCAGACCTCAGTCAAATTATCAAAACCATGCTAGCATGGAAAGCGGACGTTAAATGATGATGATGATTGTATATCTACTTGGAACACACAGTGGATATGTGCCAAGATATGGAGGCTGAAATTTTCAGGAGAGTATGAGCAGGTTGAAAAGCATTCACCTTGATAAAAGACTTGCTCAAATCAAAGCTGGACAAGACCCCACATGTCGGTTGTTTCAATAGCACTGTCCTACTTGCATTCTTATATGCATATGAGACACGGGTCACTACAAGGAGGGAAAACATTGGTTATAGATAGTATGTAGCACTCCGTTGGTTATGACGATGAGGGTTCTTGTTGATCAGATCAAAGGCCATGGAAAGATCCATGATACCATATCTGAAATGAGGTGATTTGAGAATGAAGTGGAATGAATGATGCGATTGCAGAATGCCGAAAGCACAAATTCCTCTCCAGTGGAATTTGTGCTTTTGGGATTCTGCAGTCATGTCATCCATTGGACATGTTGCAAGGTTCATAGACAACAAGTGGATCCAAGCAGTTGTTGAGTGGTATCCAGGAGATCAGAAAAGGCCAACAGGGAGATCTTTGTGACAGTGGGAAAGCAATGTGCAGGAAGATGGAAAAGAAGGGCACACTCCAAAAAGGAATTGGAAGCACAATGTGACCCGCAATGTATAACAACATCTGATAGACTGGTTGATACATGTAATATATATGACTAGGGTATAAATACCCAGGGTCACTTGGACTGTTAATTCTAAAGCCGGTGCCAACATATATCCGGAAGTAAGCCAAAAAAAAAAAATTAATTAGAATTACATGTTTAATAATGAGAACAATCATTTTCTAAATTACTAATTCTCTATAGGGGGAGATAATCCTAACATCTTTCAATAAGATTATTTAATACAGGATGCTTTTCAAGAATAAATCTGATCTTTAGCAGTGCGGTGACATGGAAACATGTATTTCATTTATATAAATTCCTTCGTCTCAGCTGACAGCTATTGACTAAAGTTTAAAATATCCAGCTACTTCTCTCATTATGACTTGTGTACTACCACCTTCTCAACCATGGTCACCACTCTCAGAGTACCACATCACCTCCTACACTTCCTTTCTCCTCACCTATACCCACCACCACTTTTATTTATTTATTTATTTATCCACTATGCCCACCACCACTTTTATTTATTTATTTATTTACTTATACTAGTTGTCTCTTTATCGCTCCTCCTGTATCTACCATATCATATGTAGATAAGCCAGTGAGGAAAGCCTCTACATGGTCACTTGCCCTGCTAAAAATAGAAACCAAATGTTCCTCAAAATTACACTCTAGAAAAAGGAAGGAGACATGAAGAAGTATAGTCTTAGACAGGTTATGTCTGAAAATAAACGACGAGGTGGTCAGGGTTATATTGCCTTTGATCATAGGTCTACTAATCAGAGCTGACCTGGGGCTAAACAACTACAACAGCAGCAACAACACCTTATCTCGACAGTGTTACACCAGAACACTTTCTTCCTCTTACATCATTAGATCAAGTAGGTTAGGGTGGGTGTGTCTGTTACCGAGACCTTTTGATGTTTCAATCATCAGTTATTATGGCTGGGAGGCAAGTGGGTTGTCGGAATCGGTAGAGCATTGAAGTAAATGTCTTGTGCTGTTTAGTTGTGTCCGTTTTATGTTCTGAGTTCAAATTCCACCGAGGTTGACTTTTCGCTTTCATCTTTTCAGGGTTGATAAAATAAGTACCAGTTAAGTACTGTGAATGATTTAATCACCTTGTCATCTTCCCCGCTTACGTTGTGTGGCCTTGTGTCTGTGTTAGAGATCATTATGACAGGCAAGAGACTTGCCCTCTATAAGGAAACGGTGTTTTGGCCAGCAGTAACTACAGTGGTGTGAGTGGAATGCCTTTGATCATAGAATAGGTCTGCTGAATTGGGGCTGATCTGAGACTAAAGAACAACTGCAAACATACACTATCAATATAAAGTCACTCATTAAGCTAGAAATAGCAGGAACATCGACAACTTAAAATAAAGGAAGGACACATTAAATAACATAGACTTAGACACATCACCAATATATATGTCATCGCAGAGTATACTCGCAGCAAGTATAGATGGGCTGGACACGTCGCCCGGCTCACCGATAATCGGTGGACGCACGCAGTTGTCGAGTGGTACCCACGTGCGCGGAAAAGACCACCCGGAAGACCTCCACGACGGTGGAGTGACGATTTCAAGAGGACGATTGGGATCACGTGGATGAGAAGGGCGTGATCCAGAGAGGAGTGGACAGCGTGCTGTGACCAGCGGTGTCAAATGGACGCCTGACGGACTGGTCGGTCAAAGTGATATATATATATATATATATATATATATATATGCTCAATAAGCTAGAAATAGCAGCAGCATTTCCAACTTAAAGAAGAACACATTTAATTATGCCAACCTAGATACATCATATATATATATATATATATATATATATATATATATATATATATATACATATACATACTCCATGAACTAGAAATAGTAGCAGTGTCTTCAACTTAATAACGAAGGACACATTTAATAATGTAGACCTGATGGTGATACTTCAGCATGGACACAGCTGAATGACTGAAACAAATAAAAGAATTATAGAATACACACACACACAATAAGCTAGAAATAAATGAAGGGCACATTGAATAATGCGGATCCGGACACACTATGATCAAGGATAAACCTATCCTTCCCCCACAAACAATAACAACCACCACATGATCACATATCCGTTCATGTGATGATGAACTTTCATCTCCATCAGTCTGAAGGAGAATGATGTTGCTGCCAGTTGAAGTTGGAGCAGTTTGTTGTTGTTGGTGGTGGTGGTGCTGGTGATGGCGGCAGCGGCAGTTATTGTTGTTGTTGTTGTTAGCCACAGGTTAATTTTGATTGAGCTGATCTATGATCAAAGCATTACAAAATCACAGCCATTCCATTTTATTTTCAGACAATACATCCACGTCTGTTCTGCAGATCACATCCTTCTTTTTGTTTTTTTTTTTCTTTTAAGATAACAGGGTACAATTTCTTAAGATTGTAGAGTGAGGGTAATTTGGTTGCTTTTTCTGGATTCAGTTGTTGATGGTGACAGTGTCACTTCTGTTGAGTTGTTATTTGTAAAAAAAAAGCAAAGGCAGTGTTTTACATCCATTACTTTAATTTTCTCGGGTGATTCCCAGTTACTTTCACTCCTCCGACTCTACTGCCAAGAAATAAAGAAAATATTTTGATCTCACTGCAAAGCTACAGTTAATGAATAGCTGATGGAAGATGGATAATTAGATGTACTCTACAGAGAGAGCTCGTTAAATCACATTTAAGGATATGAGACATACTTAGAATGGTGTTGCTAACTCAGGAAACTCCTATTTCTTTCTGTGTCCTATTTTATCCATATATATATATATATATATATATATATATATATATCTCCACTCATACACACACACATATCTAGTCATTCATTTGTATATATATCTACTCTTTAGCTTTTAGTCATGTTTGTGTGTGTGTGTGTGTGTATGTATGTTCATATGACTGCATATCTATGCAGTTATATAGTTTCCAGATTTTGGCCCAAGGTCATCTATTTCAAGATAGGGGTTAACTTAATTAGATTGACACCAATATTCAACCGGTACTTATTTCATTGACACCACCACCCCAAAAAGGATGAAAGGCAAAATTGATGTATGTGTAATGTATGGATATACATATATCCATACTTGTGTTTGCATAATTGTTTCTGACATAGATGCAAGGCCAGTAATTCTTTGGGGTGCATGTTAGCCATATATATATGTATATATATATATATATATATATTTTTTTTTTTTCTTAAAATTAATATAGGATAGGAAAAATTGTAGAAATTTTTGTCTACCAGTGGCCTAGCATGTATACAAAGTCAATAGACTTGCTAAGGCCCATTTCTTTTGTGTACATATATTATATGGAATTCAGGTATGTGAGGTGAAGAAAAGATATCAACATCTGGCTGAGACCTAACAAATCAAATTCTTTGAAGTTGTTTTTTATATAATTACTGGTGTTGTTTGCTGAGTCACTATGCTCAGTTTGGATTAAACAGATCCACTACATAGATGGAGTCAGTCAACTACTTGTAGAATCCACAAACACTAACCACTTGACATGGCAATAGTCATTCAACTCACTTTTTTTTATTTTTTGTTTTTTTTCTTAAGGAGATACAGGTTAATTATGGATAGATATACATGAAGAGGAGTCAAGCATTATCAACCAGATGCAAACATAATCTGGGGAATTTAAATTTTTTATGAATATTGGGGTTTTCTCATCTTCGTCATCTCCATTATTTTTTTAACATCACTTTTCCAAACTTGCATGGGTCAAACTGAATTTGTAGAGGCAAGTTTTCTATGGTCTGATGCCCTTCCTGTCGTTAAGTCTCGTCTCCCCTTGGCTGGACACTTCCCACAGAAGACTGGAAACAAAAGACATGCTTCTTTTGATGGTGATAGTTCTTTTACAACTATCCCACCACATTATGTCAACGCATGGACACACACACATGTTGCTCTTAATTACTTTTTAATTGACCTGCTGGCTATTTGTGACATCAGTGTCTGAACAGACGCTGAAATTCTATATATTGTTGACAAGGAGATTCAATTGTTGTGTCACTAACAGATGTCTGTCACTGAGGAGCCTGGGTAGAGTGAAATCACGTGATCTGGCAATGCTGATGGCCCAAAGCAGATTGTCCTCATCTGTCAATGATATAAATATGAGTGCTTTTGTGCACCACAAGTCCATTTAAGAGGTCCTCAATAAGGTAAATAATGCAGTATTCAGGGCTCTAAAAATACATCCATGTTAAGTTGCATACAAAGATTGCTTTTTAGTATTAATATTGCTTTTGTTGCTGTTAACTGTGTGTTTGTGTGTGGGGGGGTAGGGGTGTACACTGGGTTTCTTTTAGTTTCTATCAACCAAATCCATTCACAAAGCTTTTTGTCGGCCCAGGGCGATACTAAAAGACACTTGCCCAAGGTGTAATGCAGTGAGACTTAACCCAAAGTCATGAACTTGTTAAAAAAAAAAACATCAGAAATCTTAAACCTCCTGTTTTCAATTGGTTGCTGTATGGTTTTGACGTAAAAAAAAAAGAAACCCTCTCAACAACCATATCTCCTTGAAAAAAAAACAAAAATCTTTCTGCAGCCTTCAAAGTCGAGGGGATTATGATTTTTAAACTCTCTAAATGTCAGGTAAATATATCCCAAGATGAAGTTATTTAAGTAAATAAAAAAAATCTTAAACTGTGACACACACACCACACACACACACATACATATATATGTATATATATATATATATGTGTATACACACACACACATATATGTATATACACACACACTTACACGTAAGAATAAGTGGTTCTGATTTCAAAGTATTAAATGAATGCTATGAAAATTACTGCTATATCTCATGTCAACTGAGCTAAACTGTATTTCAGTTTTACAAACTGGCCCTATCTACCCCTACTGTCTCAAAGCAAGCCAGTCTTCGTGCATTTAGCTTAGATGCAGTTGTAATGTATTTAAAATTTTATGGGGGGAGGGGAGAAGCACTGATAACTAAGTCCAGTGTTTAGATCCCATTAAATTCCTTCTGGTACAGGATACTGTATCTCTTATCTTACATGTGTGTTTATATCATTGAACTGTCGCTATGCTGAAGTACTGTCTCGAAAAGTTTAATCAAACAATTGGTCCTAGTATTTATTTTTTCAAACTTGTACTTATTCTATTGGCCACTTTTACTAAACCACTGAATTACAGGGATGTAAACAACCCAACTTCGGATGTCAAGCAGTGTATGGCAGGGATAAACAGAAACACACGCTTATACACAATGGGATTCTTTAATTTTCCATCTACCAAATTCACTCACAAGGTTTTGGTCACACAGTGGGACTGAACCAAGACCGCATGGTTGGGAAGCAAGCTTTTTTAACCACACAGCCACATAGGCGCCTATGTAGGCAACATTTCCAGATGATCTGACATCAATTCCCAACAGCTGGATTGAATTATTCCCAAATAAAACCGTTCAGATCACTCAGTCTATAAGCCCTGTGAATTTTATGTCTACATGCAGTAGACTCGATGCCTTGCTACCCCATGAGTAAAGAGCCTAACACTTTATTCACATTACCATTCTGTTTCTGCTTTGTTGTGGTTACTCTGTAATCTATTCGACATTACACCTGACAAGTCAACCCTGTTTACTTTTGTTACATTTGTTTACTGTTAAATCTTCTCTACTGCAAACTGGACATGATGTTTGCCCTCGACTGCTTGCACTGCACCCCACACAAATAAATACAGGTAGCATGATGGAATGCAGTGTGTTGTAGCAAGCTGGAATTAGGCATGCTACATTTTGACCTGCCAGGCCAAATATTTGAATAAGGTGACATCCATGCCATGGCTATAGTACTGTGGGTTTTATTTTATGACAATTTGGCTCTTTAGATTCTCTAAAGTCACTATACTGACTACCTGTATGAAGCTATAAGACTTTCTTATTCTTTACCAAAGAGTGGCCTTGGCAGGAAAGAATTCTATTGCCTTAGGGTTCCGCCAGTACAGTCCAGGGGTTCCGCAAGAAGTTACAAAACTGCTAAAATCGGCAGTAATTTTTAATTCTCCTGTGCAGATATGTGTGCATAAGACAATTAAGTTATTGCACAGGGGTTCCTCGAGCCAGTGGAATGTTTCCTTGGGGTTCCGCTCCAGCAAAAAGGTTAAAAAGCACTTACCTGGAGGAAAGCTCCAAGTGCATTTACAATAAACCTGCAGATGATCATGGCATCTAATTAGGGAAATGACTGAACCAAATAAAAGAATGTGTAATTTACTTGTTTCAATCATTTGACTGCAGCCATGCTGGAGCACCACCTTAACAGGTTTTAGTTGAAAAACTCGACCCTAGGACTTATTCTTTGTAAGCCTAGGATTTATTCTATCAGATCATTTTGTCAAACCACTAAGTTATGGAGACGTAAACTCACCAACGTCAGTTATCAAGCGTTGGTGGAGGGACAAACACAGATACAAAGAGCCACATATAAATATATACATAAATATATATAAATTTATATAAATAAGGATAAGATCGTTATTTAAAATACCGATCCAAACATGTGGCCAGCATGGGAATAAAAACCTTCAAAGGTAATGATTATTATAAAAATTATAATTTAGGGTATCTAAGAGATACCACCACGTGGGAAATAGCAGCCAAAACTTGACTCTAAAAAGTTTTAGAGTCAAGTTTTGGCTGCTATTTCCAGCGTGGTGGTATCTCTTGGATACCCTAAATTATAATTTTAAAGATGTGTGTGTGTATATATATATACACTTCTAATATATATATATATTTCTTCTAATATAAAATACCTGTACATCATCTCCAAACCTTCTAAAATATATATATATATCATCATCATCATTTAGCGTCCGTTTTCCATGCTAGCATGGGTTGGACTGCTAGCATATATATATATATATATATGTTTGTATGTATATGTATATACGACAGGCTTCTTTCAGTTTCCGTCTGCCAAATCCACTTGCAAGGTTTTGGTCAGCCCGAGGTTACAGTAGAAGACTTTTGCCCAAGGTACCCATGCAGTGGGACTGAACCTGGAGCCATGTGGTTGGAAGCAAACTTCTTACAACACAGCCATGCCTGCACCTAAATGTGTGTGTGTGTGTGTGTGTGTTTTACACACACGCACATTTCTATACTATTTTTCTCAACGAATAACAAATTTGTACTCTAGCAAATTTATTGAGTAATTGTTCAGCTTAATGTAAATTCTTTTTTGTTATAAAAACAAACAATACATACGTATTTAAGGCTATGTTTGTATATATGGTTGTAACTCAACAAAATGTGTGAATGAATGAGAGAGAGAGAGAGAAAGATACAGAGCTTAACACACGTTTCGGTGCTCTTATAATATGACTTGAATGTGTGGTTCACTGCGTGTATGTAAAATATGTGTGTATGTGAGTGTGTATACGTGTGTTTTCAGCTAGAGTTACCTACCTTGCATTGTCGAGTCCTGAGGAAGAGGAACGTAGTAGCTGTGTATGAATATGATGGTTGCATATCTCTATTGTTTTTAATAGAACTTTCTTTAAAGACAATACTAGTGGTGGTGGTAGTGATAGTAGTAGTAGTGGTAGTAGTGTTGATGACTCATTTGCTACTATTTCCAATATTTGCTATAATGACAGGAACATGGAATAGTTTTTGCTTCTTCTGCTTAATGGATGAGAATAAAAACAAAATTATTCATAGTGGAGTGGAAAATGTGTGTTGATGAAGAGGTATGTATGCATCTGCTTAGATAGATAGATACATATATATATATATATATATGTATATATATGTATATATATATATATATGTATATATATATATATATATATATATGTATATATATATATATATATATAGTATATATATATATATACTTTCATATTTATATATATATTATATACTTTCATATTTATATATATATATTATATATATTCTTTCATATATACGTATGTATGTATGTGTATATATATATATGTATATATATATACTTTCATATTTATATATATATATATATATATATATTATATATATATATATATTCTTTCATATACGTATGTATGTATGTATGTGTATATATATATATGTATATATATATATATATATACTTTCATATTTATATATATATATATATATATATAATATTCTTTCATATACGTATGTATGTATGTATGTATGTGTATATATATATGTATATATATATTATATATACTTTCATATTTATATATATATATATATATATTCTTTCATATATACGTATATATGTATGTATGTATGTGTATATATATATGTATATATATATATACTTTCATATTTATATATATATATATATATTCTTTCATATATACGTATGTATGTATGTATGTGTATATATATATTATATATATATATATATATATATTCTTTCATATATACGTATGTATGTATGTATGTGTATATATATATATAGATATATATATATATATACTTTCATATATCATCATCATCATCATCGTTTAACATCCGCTTTCCATGCTAGCATGGGTTGGACGATTTGACTGAGGTCTGGCGAACCAGATGGCTGCACCAGACTCCAATCTGATCTGGCAGAGTTTCTACAGCTGGATGCTCTTCCTAATGCCAACCACTCTGAGAGTGTAGTGGATGATTTTAAGTGCCACCGTCATGATGAGCCAGTCAGACAGTACTGGCAGCGGCCACGCTCAAATGGTGCTCTTTATGTGCCGGACAAATGAAAGGGCACTCAACACATTTATTGGGTGTTACATCATGTATGGATCTGATTTACATATATATATATATAGGCGCAGGAGTGGCTGTGTGGTAAGTAGCTTGCTAACCAACCACATGGTTCCGGGTTCAGTCCCACTGCGTGGCATCTTGGGCAAGTGTCTTCTGCTATAGCCCCGGGCCAACCAATGCCTTGTGAGTGGATTTGGTAGACGGAAACTGAAAGAAGCCTGTCATATATATGTATATATATATGTATGTGTGTGTGTTTGTGTGTCTGTGTTTGTCTCCCTAGCATTGCTTCACAACTGATGCTGGTGTGTTTACGTCCCCATCACTTAGCAGTTCGGCAAAAAGAGACTGATAGAACAAGTACTGGGCTTACAAAGAATAAGTCCCTGGGTTGATTTGTTCGACTAAAGGCGGTGCTCCAGCATGGCCGCAGTCAAATGACTGAAACAAGTAAAAGAATATATATATATATATATGTGTTATGAACATGCTTATTTCACTCTCTTTGTATGTATGTATATATATATATATATACACATACATACATACAAAGAGAGTGAAATAAGCATGTTCATAACTGAGAAGAATATTTTGAGAGAAAGCGTGTATATGTGTCTACCATCCACACACACACACACACACAGATGAAACTGTTCATTGGATAAATATATTGGATAAATATATATAAGTATGTATCTCTCTTTCTATATATGTGTGTGTACGTGTGTCTTTTGTCTTTTATTTATTTCAGTCATCCGACTGCATCCATGCTGGGGCACTGGGCACTGCCTTGAATTTCAGTTGAACGAATTGACCCCAATTTTTTTTTAGGCACGGTGCTTATTCTATCAGTCCCTTTTGCCAAACCTCTAGATTACTTGGATGTAAATGCACCAACACCAGTAGTTGTCAAGTGGTGGCGGGTGACAATCAGAGATGCGATAACATAGACATACATGGATATATATACACACACACTCGATGGGCTTCTGTCTACAGATTCCATTCAAGGCTTTGGTCAGCCTGAGGCTACAGCAAAAGTCACTTGCCCAAGGTGCCATGCTGGGAAATTGAACCCAGGACCATATGGTTGGCTAGCAAATTTCTTACCATACAGTCACATTTGCACTTGTGTATATATATATATATATTCTTTTATTCTTTTACTTGTTTCAGTCATTTGACTGCAGCCATGCTGGAGCACTGCCTCTAGTCAAACAAATGGCCCTCAGGACTTATTCTTTGTAAGTCTAGTACTTATTCTATCGATCTCTATTACTGAACCAGTAAGTTACAGCGACGTAAACCCACCAACATCAGTTGTCAAGCTATAGTGGGGTGAGGGTCAAACACTGGCACGCAAACACACACATACATGTATATGTGTATGTATGTATATACATATATATATATATATATATATATATATATATATATATGATGGCCTTCTTTCAGTTTCCATCTAACAAATCCCCTCACAAGGCTTTGGTCGGCCCAAGGCTATAGTAGAAGAGACTTGCCCAAGGTTCCATGCAGTGGGATTGAACCTGAAACCATGTGGTTGGGAACCAAGCTTCTTACCACACAGCCACTACTGCATGTGTGTGTGTGTGTGTTGGACCTTTGAACTCTGTACATTTTTTCTCTCTCCGTTTTTTTCATTTTCTCTCCATTTTTCTCCTCTTCATCTTTTCTGTTCAAGAGCATAGGCTCAAAACATTAAAGACTTTCCCATTTTCCCCTTTGTCTTAACCTAATACACCAGCTTGTTGTTCCTACACCTGTCTTCATCTCGTGTTTCCTATAAATTTGAACTATATAGCATGGACAATGGACATTAAATGATGATGATGATAATAATAATAATGGTTTCAAATTTTTCCACAAGGGCAGCCATTTTGGGGGAGAGGATGAGTCAGTTACGTCAGCCCCAGTGTTTCACTGGTACTTAATTTATTAGCCCCGAAAGGATGAAAAGCAAAGTTGACCTCGGCAGAATTTGAACTTGGAACGTAAAGACAGGCAAAGATACAACTAAGCATTTTGCCTGGTGTGCTAACCTTTCTGTCAGCTCACTGTCTTAAATAATAATAATAATAACGAGAGCACTCAGAGGGCACTAACCTCTGCCAAGGCAACACCAATGTCCTCTCAATGATTGACCACAGATGGTTAATAAAATGAGAATATCTGAAATAAACTCGACTGCTCTCTCAAACAAGAATACTAAAAATGAACCTGACTGCTCTCAAAAATTAAGTAAAAAAAACAGGAAAAAAAATCCAGGACCCTTGTCCGGTGCCAGATCAATCCCAAAATCTAATCAGTCCGTACCTGTCACAAAGCCAAACATTCCTGAAAGTTTCATCCGAATCCATCCAGCAGTTCTTGAGATATCTTGTCCACGGACAAACAAACAATCACGACTGAAAACAATACCTCTGCCTTCGCTAAGGCGGCAGTAATAATAATAATAATTCTTTCTGTCATAGGCACAAGGCCAAAAATTTGGGGGAAGGGAAATAGTTGATTATGTCAACCCCAGTGCTTGACTGATACTAATTTTATTGACCCCAAACGGATGAAAGACAAAGATGGCCTCAGCAGAGCTTGAACTCCGAACACAAAAATGGATGAAACACTGCTAATCATTTTGAGACACAAGACCTGAAAGTTTTGGGGAGGGTGCTGCTAATGGATCACATTAACCCCAGTACATAACTGGTACTTTATTTTATTGACCCTGAAAAGAGTGAAAGGCAATAGTTGAGCTCTGCGGAATATGAACTCAGAACATATTTTACCTTCTCACCACCTTAATAATAATGGTTCCAAATTTTAGCACAAGGCCAGCAATTTCGGAAATGGTGGGAGTTGATTACATCAACCCCAGTATTTAACTGGTACTTGTTTTATTGACCCCGAAAGGATGAAAAGCAAGGCTGAATCTGAACTCAGAACATGAAAACGGACGAAATGCCACTTAGTATTTTGCCTAACATTACTAATGATTCTGCTTGATCACCACCTTAATAACAATGATAACAATGATAATAATAATAATAATAATAATAATAATAATAGTGATAATCCTTTAGGTTATAGGCACAAAGCCTGAAATTTATGGGGGAGAGGGGATAGTCCGTTACATGAATCCCAGTGCTCAAATAGTATGTTTTTGATCGATCCCCTACCTCCCAAAGAATGAAAGGTAAAGTTGATGTCAGTGGGATTTGAACTCTGAATGTAAAGATTAGTGAAATGCCACTAAGGCATTTTGTCCAGCACGGTAAGATTCTGTCATCTTGCCACCTTCATAATAATAAAAATAATAATAATAATAATAATAATAATAATGATTATAACAACAATAACAGCATAAACAATATCATTGATGTTGTTGAAGAATATTGATAATCTGTGAAGAAATATTTTAAAAGTGGCAAAAAGCAGTTCTATTGACATTTGCCCAGAGTCTTCTGACAAACACTGCTTCCACCACCGCCACCAATAGTACAACCACCATGTCAACCACTACCAGCAGCAGTAGCAGCAGCACCACCACCATTGACATAGACACCTCCACTACTGCCACCACCTCTACTACCATCTTAACTATATGAAAATGTCTGTCTTGTTTTGTCTGTTCCAACTTATATATTTTAACTGAGCAAGCCAAGCCAAGCAGGCAAATCAATAATTTAACAGCAACATTAATGATTTTTTTTTTGAAACTTATTTATTTATTTTTGGAGTGTGTGTGTGTGTGTGTGCACATGAGAGAGTGAATGTGTGTGTGTGGTGTGTATGGCAGGGCAGCAAAGGAGGTAAGAAACAGATAGGAATAAAATGAAATAAAATAATGAGAAGAAGATGTAGTTGCAACATAGAATGGTATTTGCATTGCTTGCACTTTTACGAGTTCATTTACCATTATGATTTCCTAGAATTATGTTCCACTCCGTTCTTATTCATTTCTTTGTGTTCTCTACACGACTTAGAGGAAGAAGGATAGCGTCCATGACCTTTGTCAGTATCTTGGACACTAGTGTTAAGAAAGGAAGGAGTGAAGGAGGGTGTCTCCTCAATTGGACTAAGGGCCAAAATGATTGCTACAGAGTGGAATCTGCTAAAGGTATCACATAACCAAGTGGCAATGAGGGACTGATTAAGGTTATTCCTGCCAAAATAAAAATGGTTTTTCTGTGATTTTTCCATAGCTTCTGTCTACCAAATTTCTCTGATAGGGTTTTGGATACCTGCTCAAGGTACCATATACTGTTACTGAACCCAAAACCATATAGTTACAATACAAACTTCTTAACCATGCTGCAATAGTTGCACCTATATTTATATTTTTTTAAGTTCACTTAGGATCTAAACACACCTTTGGTGTACCAATATGAAAAGCACTGTAGTAAGGTTGCAATATTAAGGATATTTAACTACTATTTCTAGCAGTTGGGAGTATTTCATGCTAGCTGCCCCTTTCATTTGAGTATTGTCGTTGTTTATCTCCTGTCATGAAATACAAGACTAAGAAGGCAATATAGGCCTAAGTTTGAATATGTAGTTATTAATTGTATTTTTGTTGCAAATAGTCATACAGTGGTTTTGATGTGTTCGTGTTGTTCTTTAGCCCTTTAAGGCGGCGAGCTGGCAGAATCATTAGCACCAGGCAAAATGCTTATCAGTATTTGATGCAGTCCTGCAGTTCATTGGATTCTGTGAGATTGTCCTTCTTGTGGCAGTATAAATGATGATGATGATGATGATCTTGGTGAATGGTTAGGTTTTCTCATTCCTAACCAAAATTTCCAGAATGCAAATACCTCAGTTTTTCAATCATTTTCATACCTGTCATAACCAAATGTAGCTATATGTCAACATTGATCATATATCATAGATGCTTAACTTTTGGATTTTGGCTTGTAGCCTACAAAAATTGGACAGTTTATACCATTAAATATGGACCTAATGTCAGTTCCAGGTGAAGATGTTAGGCCTCCTACACCATGATAGAAACCATGATACTAAAAAATTATAGAGGCTAAGACACAACTCTGTTTCTTGCCATTTGTGGGAGAAAAATTATAGATATGTCTCCATTGCCCCTTAACACACATCAGTATACCACCATGGAATTGGTGCACTGCATACTTAAATATGGGTGGACAACAATATCAGGGAAGAAATCTTAATAAACTGCCATGATTCACTGTCATAAGCCTTTCTGAGATCAACCAAAGTCATATACAAGGGTTGATTCTGTTCTGTAAATAGTTATATAATATATGTACTATACATTATATATCTATGTAAATACACGCAAATATATATATATATACACATCATCATCATCATATATAAATACATGCTTAATGATCTAACATACATGTATACATGTGTGTGTATAACTCTCTCTCTCTCTCTCTATATATATATATATATATATATATATATATATAAATATATATATATATATATATATATATATATAAGCGGACATGTACATATATATAAATATACATGTTTGTGTAAAATACACAGCATACACACACCTATATATGTGCCTATATAAATATACATTATGTGTGAATATGTATGTATGAATATACACACACACACACACATAAATGTACATGTATATACACATACACACGCATGTACACAGTAAGATTCATTTAATATAAAGACGTTTATCATTTCAATTTCACTGTCTCACGGGATTTTTACTTCCATGATTCCATTAAAATCTTTGAGGATTATTGAACTGGGATTGAACAAAGAACATCATATTTGTGTACTAAACTATGTGGATACTGACACAAATGATGATGTACAGAAAAGAGCATAAGTGGGAGAGTACCAAGGGGAAATCATTTTTAAATCTGCATCAACACACATACATTCGAGTAGACGCTTACAATGTTTTTGTTTATTTCTTTGTAAGACTAGGGAAATCTAAATGCAATCCGACTATAGCGTTTGGATCATGACAATGGGCTTATATAGAACAAGACCTTAGTCTCACATTCTCTCTCTTTCTTTCTCTCTCTCTTTCTGTCACTTGCTGTCTCATCACATCTCCTCTCTTCTCATGTTTGAGCATTTTGTTAAATACATTATTACCACTAGACCATGGTTGAATGCACGCATTGTCACCATCATGATGTAACATTCATGTTCTATGCTGGCATGGGTTGGATAGTTTGATAGGGTCCAATAGATCCAAGGACTGCATCTTACCCCACTACCTACTTTGGTATGCCCTTACTAATACCTCCTGCTTTACAGTGTGTAAAGGGTACTTTTTCAGTACCACCAGTTTAGTGTGGCCGTTATGCAGCTTCCAAGACTTTGAACCCATGGAAGGCAGCATTGTTCCAGGAGTTGAGGGAGTTAAAGCAGGAAAGAAGGCTCCATAACAGGCTCTTCTTAACACCAAATATTTCACAGCATGTACTGGGTACTTTTATTGCTGCTGTACCCCAAACCAGAGTACTCACAATTGCAGCTTGCAAATCTGTGAACTCTTGGAAGAGCTTCATTATTCCAGGAGACAAGGGGTTCAAGCATGTGAGAAAGGGCCATAGCAAAACAGGTTTCTTGCTGTAGAGGAACTATGTTGGACACCCACATTTTAGAGAAAAAGAATCAGAATGATTGGGATGGAACTAGGAAGTGATAAAAATAGTGGGTGGCTAGACCCTCAAGTGTGAGGTGGGAAGAAAAGTGAGTGGGGACAGAGGAACCAGGAATGTGGAGAGTGGCAATTGGGGGAGTGAGAGATGGGGTATGAGTGAGGGATTTCAACCTGGAACATAAAGGAACAACATAACTACCACAAGGTTTGTTGTTTGCGGTTCCATCGATTATGCTAGTCCACTTCTATGTATACACATAGAATTCATGCACATATATACTTATGCACCAGAATGTATAAACATAGGCATATGTATACATACATATACTTCTGCACACTTGTACAAACAGACATGGATATATACTTCTACACACAGGTGTGTAAAAGCTCACATATGTATATGGATATATATTTATACATCAAAGTATATGAATACATGCATATACATATCTACATACACTTTTAGACATGTATAAACAGACGTACATATGTACATGCGCATATACTTATGTAATAGACTCACACATATGCTTGTGTATAATATATACTTCTACATAAGTGTTTAGAAGGTAAGGCATTAAAAGAATTAGGAAAGTGATTTAATCTGTTGGTTTAAAGTTCCACTAATAAACCATCTCCCGATCCATCAGTTTTGATGGATGTGTCCATATTCATTTATCGATTAATTGACCATTCGCTTATCGCTTATTTCTCTTTTCATGTTGCTCCATGCATTTACATTGGAAGGAAGTGGAATCGGTGTGATGCCTGAGGAGGATTCTATTACAGTTGGCATCGATGTCTACATTAAGTTGTCAACATTGGAGTTTAGTCTTTTTTGCAAAAAGTACTGCTTAGTGGGTAGTTCTTACTCTTAAATGGTTAGGTAGTAATCATAAACCTCTTCAAAGCAAGAGGGCACTCCATGTTGGTTATTGTCATTGTTTAAAACAACCACCACCCTACCACCACCCCACCCGCACTCCCTTCCTGCGAGCCAAGGCATTTGATCAAAAGCATTTCCGCCGTGATTTTCTCATCTTTTTTTTATTTTTTTGTTTCTTTTATCTTTCACTTGTTTCAGTTATTGGACTGCAGCCATGCTGGGCCACTTGCCTTGAAGGGTTTTTAATTGAATGAATCACCCCCTCCCCTCTTGTACTCGTATTATACAACCTGAGACTTGGTCAATCAGTGTCTTTTGTTGAACTACTATGTAAGTTATGCAGAATGTAAACAAACTAACACCAGCTGTGAAGTTGCGGTGGGAGACAAACACAATCACACACACACACACATACACACACACCTCTTTTATCTTATCTTTTACTTGTTTCAGTCATTAGACAGTGGCCATGCTGGGGCAACGCCTTCAAGAACTTTTAGCCAAATGAATTGACTTCAGTACTTTTTTTAATCCTGGTACTTACGCTATCAGCCACTTTTGCTGAACCACTAAGTTACGTGGACGTAACCACACCAACACCAGTTGTCAAGCAGTATTAGGAGGACAAACACAGACACAAAACACACACACCTAGATGTATATGCATACGCATATGTACAATGGGCTTCTTTCAGTTTCCTTCTACCGAATCCACTCACAAAGCTTTGGTTGGCCTGAGGCTATTAGTAGAGGACAATTGCCCAAGGTGCCATGCAGTAGGACTGAACCCAGAACCATGTGGTTGGGAAGCAAGCTTCTTACCACACAGCCACACCTGCCTATATGTCTTTTGTTTGTTTCAGTCATTAGACTGTGGGGCATTGCCTTGAAGAATTTTTAGTCGAAGGAATCTGTCCCAGTACTTATTCACCATTAAGTCACAAGGACATAAACACACCAATTCTAGTTGTCAGGTGGTGGTGGAGATACACACACACACACATATCTATGACAAGCTTCTTTCAGTTTCCATCTACCAAATCCATCCGTTAGACTTTGGTTGGCTCAAGGCTATAGATGAAAACATTTGCCCAAGGTGCCTTGTAGTGGGACAGTCTGGAAGCCTGTGGTTGGGAAGCAGACATCCCTGCACCTATTCTTGTATTTGTTTCAGTCATTTGACTGCGACCATGCTGGAGCACCGTCTTTAGTTGAACAAACTGACCCCAAGACTTATTCTTTGTAAGCCTAGTACTTATTCTATCGGCCTCTATTGCTGCACCACTAAATTACAGGTACATAAACACACCAACATCAGTTGTCAAGCAATGGTGGGGGAACAAACACACACACACACTCATATATATATGTATATACGATGGGCTTCTTTCAGTTTCCGTCTACCAAATCCACTTGCAAGGCTTTGGTCAGCCTGAGGCTATAGTAGAAGACACTTGCCCAAGGCGCCACGCAGTGGGACTGAACCTTAAACCATGTGGTAGTAAGCAAGCTACTTACCACACAGCCACTCCTGCGCCTATAAAGAAGAAAACCGATGGTGGTGTGTTTATGTCCCCGTAACTTAGCGGTTCGGCAAAAGAGACCAATTGAGTAAGTACTAGGCTTACAAAGAATAAGTCCTGGGGTTGATTTGCTTGACTAAAGGTGGTGCTCCAGCATGGCCGCAGTCTAATGACTGAAACAAGTAAAAGAATAAAAGAGTAAAAAAAAATCTTTGATATATTAGGACCAGAGAGGGAAAAAAGAAAACCAGACAGGATGGTCATTCTGGAATGACTTTGATCATAGACCTGCTTCATAAACCATAACAATAGCAACAACTACAACCATTGCAGAGATATCTCTCTCTCTACCTGTATATGTCATTGGTACAAAAAGTCATTTACAGAATATATTTTCCAGACCTTTCTTTATTTTGTTGTTATTCTGAAAAATATATCTTGTTTTGTTTTTGTTTTTTTTTCCTCTTCACTGAATGTATTTATCTATTTATTTATTTATGTATTTATTTATTTATTTATTTACTACCTGTTGTTGTTTACTTCTTGTCATATTTTGGTGGTGGTGATTTTTGTTGTTTTGGTTGCTGGTACTTGTTGCCAAATGTCACATTCTCCACTGTTTGAGCAACATCTCGAAAAAATTAGGTGGGCAAACCCTTGAAATTACAAGCAACAGTCACAACAACAACAAAAACAACATGAAAGTAATAAGCTTCTCTCTCTCTCTCTCTCTCTCACCCACGCCCCACACTTCAGTGTGTTATTTTCATCTTTCAGTGTCCCTGATACATGATAAATAAGATGGAACTGCACAGATACAACACTTAATATCCAGTTATCTCTAGAGATTGTTTCTTATTTTGCCTCTTTTAGTAAACAGCATGAAGTAGATAATTTAAAACTATGCAGGCTAACTAATAACCTGATCTGTCGTATTATCTTACTCTCTTCTCTACTCTTACACTGTACATTTTAATCAGTCCAATCTCCTGTCATCTTCATATGCCTTAGGGTTATTGTTGTTGTTTAAACCCAGGACAGCTCTGGATAGACACACCTAAGGATCAAAAGAATTCCAGTTTCAATGGCTTTGCCATCATTTTTTTTTTTTTTTAAATTTTTTTTTTAGGTATAGCATACTCTTGGCTGCATCGTCTTCATCAGCTAATAAATCATTTTCTAAGATTGTAAGATGTAATTTTAAGGAGATTCAGCTGATGTTCATAATAGATAGAGCAATCACACAGAGGTTCCCAGAAAAGTTCTACCTATACACATACAGCTAAAATCACCGGATCTGTAGAACTAACATCAATTGGCCACTTACCATTTCATTAACTAGGCGGAAGATAAAGCTTACCTGAAAGAAGATAGCCTTTTGCATGTACTAAGAATTGAAACCTGGCATTCATTCCAAGCTTTCTTGAGTCAATTAGTAATTTTTATAGCATTGTCTCTGACCATAGTGGTGAAATATCACAGTTGAGGGCAGTGGTGATGGTTTGTTTATATTACCTACAATGCAGAAATTATAACATTGTTTACAGGAACAAAACTAAACCACATTGTCCACAATGGTAAAATTACATCCATATCTGTAGTGGTGTAGTTCTTCCATTGCCCACAATACTGAAATTCTACTATTTATTCCCCATCGATTAACTTTCTCCATTGCCTATTAAGGTGAAAATATATCATTACCTGCAGGTGTGAATTCGTTCCACATTGCTCAGAGATGAAAAATTTGTGCCACTGGCTTCAGTAATAATATTGCCCACCTAAGTTAAATTTCCCCATTGCCTACATAGGAACAAATCATTCAGATGTCTGGCAATGCTTCAATTTTTATCATTATCGCAATGCTGAATTTCCTTCCCCCTTCGCTCACAGTCATACCACATTATCCACAGTGATGAAATCATACTCCCGTTGCTCACAGGTGTTAAATTCAAACCACTGCTTAAGGAAGACCAAAGAAGACATGGCATAGTATGTTCTTGAATGGTAGATATAGGAGTCAGAGCCTGAGTAGAGCTAAGAGGAAAATGAGCAATCAGGGTATTTGGAGAGGTTTCATTGTCCATTGTGCTGACAACACTGAAGGATATAAGAGACAGACCAAGAGAACTTTGTCATCTCTTTTTAGTGTTAGGTTAACTATGTTGTTGAAAGTAGGGTGGTTTTTATCCATTAGCACTGCCAACAGATTGCTTACTACGTATTCAACTTCTGGTATTCCAGAGACTCATTCATATTCTTCGCTGTCATATAAACAATATTTGGAACTAAAAAAAAACAACAGATGATTTCAGTTTTCTGAGTCAGTGTAGCACAGTCTCCTTCAAACTCCTAGAAGAGGCCAATTCTTCTATTGTCTTCTATTTGGAGAATCGGTCTGTGAAAATATTGTTAGCACACTGCACAATAAAATCTAAGACGACGCTAATAGACTGGAAATGTTAACTTATTTTAGCAACCACTCATCTTGTAAATTTAGATATACAAACATAAGTAGATGGATGTCGAAGCAAAATACCAACGTGTGTATGTGTATGTGTGTGTGTGTGTGTGTGGTGTGTGTGTGTGCACTAGGACATGTGTTTGTGTGTTTGTGCCTGTTTGTATGTGTGATTGTGAGTGTGTTGTTTACATATGTGTGTTCGTTCAATCAATCAATCAATCAACTTTATTTATATCAAGAGTGATTATCTTTTATCTTTTAATGTTCATTCCTAAAGGGGGTAGATATATTCCCACCACCCCACCTTCCCCCTCCAGAATCTTTGCTAGACGTTTTTACTTTAATATCAGTGAATACACAAGCTTATTACACTATATCTTACTGACCATGTACCTGAGTTCTAATCCTGATGGCTATCAAATGATGTCTTTCATCTCTCCGACTATTTTCATAAAATAAATATAAGTCTTCTACTGAACCTCATTCTGCCATCTCTATTCCATTCCCTTTAAAATTCTCCTCTGCTACTCCCTCTCACCCCATCTGCTCTACCCACTCCTTGTGTCTAATCAAAACACAATGTTATTAATATTTCATGGCAAGTGATAGATAACTGAATCAGGAAAGTATTGCTTAAAATACTTTGTAGTATCTTAGTTTTAGCTCTTTATGTCCTTAGTTCGGTCTCCCACCGGAGTTGATTTTCATTTTCTAACTTTCTGAAGTGCATATAGTTGACTGTCCGTTTGAAGGCTGTGCCCCAGCATGGGCACAATTTTATAGCTGAAACCAGGGAGCTGCACTAAGTTCCAATCTGATTTGGCAAGATTTCTATGGCTGGATGCCCTTTATATAAAATCTGCCTCAATAAACACTATCCACCCCATGCTAGCATGGAAAAGTGGATGTCAAAGTGATTATGGTGATGATATATATTAAGAAAGGGATGACAGAAAGAGGAAGGTTAATTAGTCACTTTCATTAGCTTATGGTTTTTATAGCTGTAGGGTGGGTGAGGCTATAAGATGATGTTATACTAGTCCTCGACTCTAGGTGTACAATTCTTTAACCCTGAAACAGCTGTAAGGTAATAAAGATGATTACGTAACTACTGTTCCTTTATCATTCATTTATTAATTTATATTATGCTCTGTACTGACCTTTTGATAAATAAAAGAGTTCGGTATAGAGAAAATTAGAGAATTCCACCCTCCTTACTTTTGAAAGTTAAGTATATTGGGTTTGAATAACTCATTATTAGTACCACTATGGCTAAGCAGAATCATAATGTAATAAATATGTGTATAAGTATCTACATATGTGTATGTATATGTGCATGTATGTTTATATATGTACATATATATATATATCTGTTTGAGTGTATGTATTTTTGTATGTGTATGTATGTATAAGATAAAGAAGAACTGATAACCAAGCACCTGGCTACAATAGATTTTCAATGTCCAATAACTAAGCTGGCCTATCCATCACCATCGTTGTAGTGTGTGTGTGTGTGTGTGTGTGTGTGTATCCCCTGTGCTTTCATTGATTATGGCTGCAAGTCAGCACAATACACCTTTCTTCAATATACAAGATACAAGATTTTTGTTGGCTAAGCATCAACGTCCTTTACGTGTGATACACCAGCAGAAAAATCTATATTCTCTAATATCTATCGTAGGGCGTGTAGCATATTTGATTGTCTTTGATTTTTGTTTTCTTTTTCTTTATTCTTTTCGGGGTTTTTTTCATTGTTTTTGTTTTTTGTTTCAGAATTCTATAATATTGAACACATTGTTGATTATCTCAAAAAACAAAAAAAAACAAATCTCATTGATTAATTAATAAAGCAGCTATTAAAATTATACATACAGAGCTTGTAAGTAGGTTATGGTTGTTGTTATGCATTTCGGTAAAACTTAAATGTTTAATTGATAGTAAAATATTTGCAGCCCAGTTGTAAAGTTGTAATGGCAAAAAACAAAAATCTGGAATTTTTTTTTTCACCAAGAAAATCAATTTTGCTTTCCTTGTTGTCACCATACATATATACATACACACACAAACACACATATATATAAATACATATATACATATACACACACACAAACATATATATATAAGTATATATATGCACACATATATTGACAAATACACGTATACCTATATACATATGCACATACTTTTGTGTGAAAACTAGATATAAACACACATACACACATATATATCTCAGTATATATATATATGCACACATATACATGTGTATACACACATGCACACGTATTTAAGTGTGTATGTATACATATATATATATATGCACACATATATACACGTGTATATGCACATACTTTTATGAGAAAACTAGATACAAACACATGCATACACACATATATCTAAGTATATATACATATATATATATATGCACACATATATACACATGTATACATACACACTACACATGTATATACCTGTGTACATGTGCACATACTTTTGTGTGAAAACTAGATATAAACACACACATACACACATATATATCTAAGTATATATATATATGCACACATATAAACACATGTATACACACACATACACTATACATATGTATATACCTATGTACATGTGCACATACTTTTGTGTGAAAACTAGATATAAACACACATATATATCTAAGTATATATATATATATATATATATGCACACATATATACACTTGTATACACACACATACACTACACATATGTATATGCCTTTATACATGTGCACATACTTTTGTGTGGAAACTAGATATCTTAAGTCTATAATAATACTGCATTAAAATCTCTGGTTACTACATGTAAAGAGATATTTCCAGATTCTGTGCACGCCCACCACAAATGTGTATTGACCATTCTCTTGTGTTTTTCGTCACACACACACATTTACATACATGACTCCGTGTGTGTATGTGTGTGTGTGTGTGTGTGCATGTGTGTGTAGTTGATGCAGCCATGTTCGTGTGGTTAAGACGCTTGCTTCCCAATCACCTGGTTTCTTTCAAGATCACTCCCAAAGTGTGGCACTTTGGGTGTCTTCTATTATAACCCTGAGCTGAACTAACTCTTGTGAGTGAATTTGGTAAGCAGTAAATTAAAAGAAGCTTGTTTTGTATGTATGTGTATGTATATACAGTTGTATATGCGTATATGTGAATGAATGAGTTTTTCTCTTTCCTCATCATATGATAGTTGCAAATGAGTGTTACTGTCATACAAAACAGTGGCATTTATTTCCAATATTCTGTAGAAAACCATCTGGTCATGGGGAAATATTACTTTCCTTGAAAACAGGTGAGGATGGGCAACAGGAAGAGCATCCACCCTTAAAAAATTTGCCTTAACCTTTTAACATTTAAACTGACCATATCAGGCTCAAATATTCTACCTGTTTTATTTTCAAATCAGCCAAATCTATCCTCCCACTGCTAGCTACCTTATAATGCCGTTCTGAAAATAAACAGTCACATTATTGAAACCTCAAAGCTAAGAGATAATGCATGATTAATTCAAAACCATATGATTAAATAAGTATTACATTTGACAGAGTAATCTAAATGCTGAAAGGTTAATAAATTGTCCAAACTATGCAACTGTGGAAAAGTGGATGGTAAAATGATGATGATACTCTTTTTTTCTTTCTGGCAGTCAGTGTTGTGTGCTTACTACTCTCAAAGTTTTGCCTCAAAAAATATGAAATTCCTTCAAGCATTGATATTGTCTATAACTTTTGTGAATTGAATGCACTGTTCATTGTTTTAGCTCTTAGATCCTCCAGTGCTGTCAGCACAACAGGCCACAAACCATCTCAAGTGATCACAATTGCTTGCTTTCCTCTTAGCTGCACCTGGGCCAACTCCCATCACTTCCATGTTGTCCTGGAACTTACTGCATCACGTCTTATTTGGTCTCCTACTTGGTCTTTTTCCTCCTCCCAGCATCCACCCCATCACGATGATAGCACATCTCTCCTGTGGTAATCAAAGCACATGGTCATTAAACTGTATCCACTGCTTTGTCACTTGTACTGCAGGCTTCCCATGCTAGCTCTTCTCTTCACCACTTCATTTTCTCACTCTGTCCCAGTAAGAGATGCTCTGGATTGAATGTAGGCAGTGTGGATGAAACACATCCAGCAACTGAGAGATCTTTGCTGTCTTCTTCCAGGTTTCACAGGTGTAGATGGCTCTTGATATGTTTTACTAACCACATATATACCGATTATTACTCATATAGTGTGGATGGTTCAGTTATTATGAAGCTAAGTCCATACCATGGTTTCATAATAAATTACAGAGGTATTTATAAACATATAACAGACACTGTATATCAACAACATTTTTCATTACTAGGTTCAGTCTTTGGATTACTGCTATGTTCAGCTTCCAAGTGTCTTTCTCCATTATATCAGTTCCATTCTAGAACACAGGGATGCAGCTCAGTCAGTTACTTTTGCTATTGCACGTGTGCACACATGCACACACGTGCACACATACACCCTCCCCCCCATACACACACAGAGAACAAACAAAGGTTGCCATATATGAGGTGATGAGCTGAAAATAATATTTTGATTAATTGAAATTATAACCCTTATGTGAAGAGAAAGTCAATAAGCATTAATAGAAATTATTCTCAGAATGGGATGGACAAGGGGAGGGGGAGAACCACTTGAATTTCAATCAGTCAAAAATTAAATTGAGTTATAGAAACAGTTGCAGGAGAAAATGTCTGATCTTTGACAGCTATCATGACAAATCTAGACATGTTTGAACCTTATTTGACCTCCTCAGCAAAGCATAGTCCAAGCAATGACTGCCAAGAACACAGAATGACTAGGAGAAATAGTATTTTTCTTTGTGTGTGTGTTTTTATGAAAAAATTTCACTGAATAGTATGTATGTTGGACTCCACACAATTTCTGTTTACAAAAATTTTTTTCACTCAGTTAATTGATTTGCCAGAGGCTTCGGTAAAAAACAAATGTTTCATTACTGCACTGTGGAATTGAACCTAGATTAGTCACACTGCCATGCTTGTGGCCATTGCACTATAATGGTTACATATGCAAGGCACCACGCACACATGTAGAACAAAGACATAAACAATCAAACAACAGGTGTCAGATTAGGTTATGACATTTATATGTTTAAACATGAATTTTGAATTGTTGCAGGAGCATAGATCCCAAGTGGTTGATAAAAAATCAGTTCATAATGCTTATGGCATATTCTTTGGAACAGTTAAATGGTAAGTCTGAATTATTGGTGTTAGATAAAGCAGATCATCATAGGTGTAATAATCTAAAGCTGTGCAAGGAGGGAGGAAATAAGGAAGGTGTGCAGATAGTTTCTTACAGCTGTTTCAAGAATAGCTGTGCAGATGATGCATTTCCCTGCAAATGAGCAGGAGCCAACCTTATCCTTGCAATCTATTCCATCATCATAGGAAGAATGAGGCAGAGCCTTGATAGAAAATAATGATATACTTGTGATCTTTTATTGACTTCTTGTGATCTATACTCCTGTAACAATTCAACACTCATATTTAAATACATGAATATCAACATCATAATCTAATCTGATAACCAGTTGTTTATTGATTTAGCCTATTTGTTCTATCATGCATGTATCTATTCAACTGAAACGCTACCTATAGCCAATTGCCACTTGGTATGTATAACATGCCGGCTTTTTGGTTGCATTTCATGTTGGAGTTTAGGCCACAGTCAACCTGTTGTTGGTCCCTATTATCTTACGTCATCAGATATGATATAACCCGCATTCTAAATACACACACACACACACACACACACACACACGTACACGTACACATTTGTATATTTATTTATATATGTATAATTATGGATGTATGTATGTATGTATATATATTTATTTATGTATGAGTGTGTGTGTGTATATATATATATATATATATATATATATATATATATATATATATATATGTAGGTATATATGTGCATGTGTGTGTTATATGTATATGAAGGGAGGGGAAACAGTTTTATATTTGTTTTTTGGTTTCCCTGGTTCCTACTTAACTATGAATACTCCTACCCCCACCCACCCCACTGTAGACTATCATGCTATCCTGGTTTGAGACACATCACTGAACACACCATTTTCATGCTGGGAATCCAGAACAAGGTACCCTGGCAGATATCAACTTCTCCCGCCATCCTAGCGTGTACTCTTGGGAGTATTTGAACTAAGCATTTTCAAGCTATTAAAGCAATCTTTCAGTTAAAGGATAATGTGCCCCCACCCCCTACTGTTTGTAATTTGAAGGAATAAACTGACAACATACACACACACACACACACACACAATTAAAAATCCGAGTATCTAGTTACAATCTTTTGGGTTTTTTTTCCTCTATCCATCTTATCTACATTCACTCTTAATGTAAAATGCATAAATGAATTTTGTTTCTTCTGTCTCCCTTTCCTTCCTCTATCTCTCCCCCTGTCTTTGTCCTCTACACAGTCTCTCTCTCTCTCTTTCTCATCCTTTTTCTTCCCCCTCCAACTCTTTCTCTTTGTATGTATGTGTGTATATATATATATATGATTTTCAGGGCAAACACAAGTGAGAAATTCTCTCATACACATGCACACACACACACACACACACACACACACACACACACACACACATATATATATATATGTTCTTTATTCTTTCTTTTTCTTTTATTCTTTTACTTGTTTCAGTCATTTGACTGTGGTCATGCTGGAGCACTGCCTTTTGTCGAACAAATCAACCCCAGGACTTATTCTTTGTAAGCCTAGTACTTATTCTATCAGTCTATTCTGCTGAACTTTTCAGTTACGAGAACGTAAACACACCAGCATCAGTTGTCAAGCGATGGTGGGGGGGGACACATACACACATATATATATACAACGGGCTTCTTTCAGTTTCCATCTACCAAATCCACTCACAAGGCTTTGGTCAGCCCGAGGCTATAGTAGAAGACACTTGCCCAAGATGCCACACAGTGGGACAGAACCCAGAACCATGTGGGTGTAAGCAAGCTAGTTACCACACAGCTACTCCTGCACCTATACACACACACACATACACACACTATCTGTGTGTGCATACATGAAACTCATGCTCACAGCCATGTCAATTTTTCCCTTATTAAGGATGGGAAATTGTTAAGTTACCCTACATTCATATCCATATGATATGATTTAAGTACATATTGCCCTTCAGCCATCAGTTGCCAGCATGAGATGAAACAAGGATGACAATAAAGAGGACTGTAAGTTGTAACTCTTGACCTGCTAAAAATATCAACGTAATGCCCCTCAAAACCCAGTCTGCAATTTTAGAAGAACCCACTTTGGATAATATAGTCGTATAGGTGCAGGTGTGGCTGTGTGGTAAGAAGCTTGCTTCTCAACCACATGGTTCCGAGTTCAGTCCCACTGTGTGGCACCTTGGTCAAATGTCTTCTACTATAGCCTCAGGCCGACCTGAGCCTCTTGAGTGGATTTGGTTGATTGAAATTGAAAGAAGCCCATCGTATATATATATATATATATATATATATATATATATATAATATATATATATATATATATTATATATATATATATCATGTCTGTGTTTGTCTACCATCACCACTTGACATCCCTGTAACTTAGCAGTTCAGCAAAAGAGCCTGGTAGAATATATACTAGGCTTAAAAATAAGTCCTGGGGCCGATTTGTTCAACTAAAACCACTCAAGATGGTGCTCCAGCATGGCTGCAGTCAAATGACTGAAACTAGTAAAAGAATAAAAGAATAACATTGTTAGGTTTGCTTGGGGGTGGGATGCTGGTCATGGAGATAGGGTGGTCATAGCAGCTGATGTATCAACTGACCCAAAGGTCTGCTGAATCAGATATCTATCTCTATGGTTGAGCAGTTTGCCTTTCATCTTTCTGGGTTTGATAAAATAGAGTACCAGCCAAGCACTTCATCATCATCATCATCATTTTTCATGTCCACTTTTCCATGCTTGCATGGAGCTTATTGAGGTAGATTTTCTATGGTCAGATGCCCTGCTTGCTGCCAAGCCTCACCTGTTTCTAAGTGAGCCAATAGTTCCCCATGGCCACACATTCTTTCACAGAATAGTGGATATGAATACCACTGGGTTGTATGACAGTGACACTCATTTATGATTATCAAGACAAGGAGACATAGGGACACACACATTCTGTAAATATAATTATTATAAGCTTAAGCTTATAAGCATATGCCATATATTGGCTGTAGAAAATAGTCTAATATTGGGGCAATTTCTATAACCAATATACGGTGTATGCTTATAAGCCTAAACTTATAAGTATATTCACAGAATTTTCACTTGTTACCATTTCTTAACTTACGCTGAACATGCACACATACACCAACCACAGGCTTTTTTCAGTTTCCGTCTACCATATCCACTCACAAGGCTTTGATTAGCATGGGACTATGGTAAAATAGTAAGAGACTTGCTCAAGTTGCCATGTGGTGGGCCTGAACTCAGACTCATGTGTTTAGAAATCAGCCGATTTTACCAGACAACCACATCTGCACCTAAAGTACCAGCCAGGTACTGTGTGTTGATTTAATTGACCATATCCCTCCTCTTAAATTTGTGGCTTTGTGCCTATCTTAGACATCACTACTACATTCTTATCAATACAGCTTTTTATTTTTTATTCAATTTCTTATTCCTAAATGCTGTTTCTGCCTCCTTCATTGCATTAGTGGGAGGGTAGTGTGGGGATGTGGTGAGTTGGGGGTTAAACAATCAACACTAGCAGAGCTAGGGAATAAAACCCTAACAACTAGGAAGATTTGAAGGAAGATGTGACTATCAGGTTTGGCGAAGCAGAAATGTTTTAAAAAGTCCATACTGCATGAGTTACTTTCTTTGTTTTTTTTTTTTTTACACATGCATGCTTGGCAGATTAACTTTTGTTTTGTTCTATCTTTACCTTGTCACTCATGCAAAACGAGAATTTATCAAGTGTGATATGGAAGAGACGAAGTTAACCTATAAAAAAATATCTACCACCCAACTGATCCCTTGTCTTGTATCTCCTTACCTAAATGACAATCAGTGACTATTATCTAGGAAGAAGTTAAGTGTGGGTATACTTAATGCCTGGATGAGCATTTAAAATAATAAAATAGTATAAAATATGTGCTGAAAAATGAAACAAACAATATTAGTCATTGATAATTTTTCATTTTTCTAGCAAGTATAAGAGGCAACTGTGGACATGTTCATGCCTTATTGTGTAATATAACCTCACTTTGCTTAAGTGGTAGTGAATGAGTCACTAATTAAAAAGATAGCAGTGTACATTTGTTGAGAGTGGTGATATACTTTGCTGACGAGTCCAAAATAAGGCAACACTTTGTCCAGAGTTGTCTCCCATACTTGATAGTAAAAGGTAACAGAAAATGAAAATGATGTTTTATGATCAACTAATATGGTTTTCTTTTCACTGTTTGTTTTATTCTACTTTTTAATGAATGCTCTACGCATTGAATATATTGAAGCAGAATAAAGTATGTGCTGAAACAAAAATCAATATTAGCCGTTGTTTAATACAATTTATCTTTATTTATACTTGTACTTATTTATTTCTATTTTATTTATTTCCTTTTTTTTCTTTTTCTTGCATTGAATGAATTTGCATTTTCCAGCCAACCATTTCTGATTTAATCAAAAGCAGCAGTTGCGTTCTAGGTATATCCATTCAAATCAAATATGTTAGTCAGGGGTTGCCGTACAGACTATTTACAGTTTACTTGTCTCGGCCAACAAAAATGGTAAATGCACACAAGAGTGCTGTAAATGATTCAAAAAAAGAAGAAAAATAGAGAGAACTGGGGTAAAGCTAAAAGATAGCCAATAAAGATGCAGAACATCTGATAAGCATGGAAGACAAGCCAATGTGGGGTGATGGGCATTTCGGTTGGTCAGTATTGCATCAAAGACAATTCTCTAAGAACACTCCTGAACTAAAGGATGATAGTGGTGGTAGTGATGGTCATAGTGGTAACTTCTTGTACTCCTCCTCCTCCTTCTTGTACCTCTACCCTTGTTATTCTTCTTCTTTAATCAAATATGTTGACACACACTGACGAAGTGTTTAATTGCATGGACAACAATCCACTACATGAAGTTCTTAATATTTGGAATGGGTGGATTTACCTGTTATTAATTGTCAAATTGATAATGGTTTCTGATTTAGGCATAAAGAAGGGAGACAGGAACTTTTGGGGAAGAAGAGGTTAGCTAGCCATTACTAACAACCCCAGTTTTTGATGGGTACTTTATCAGCCCAGAATAGATGAAAGGTAAGGATGACATTGGTGGAATTTTGTCTCAGAACATAAAGGGCTGGAATAAATGCCTCATGTTCCCACCCACCCACCCAAAAACACTATGGCAATTCTACCAGTTCCTCACCACCTTATAATGTTGATTCCACTCTGACACATGGACAGATCAGTGAACAAGTGACTGTTAGAGACACTGCTATCACTTTCATGCCCTATTGTGTATTAACAAAAAAAAAAGAGGGAGTAAGTGAATTCTGGATGAAATTAGGTTGCCAGATACAGAGTAGAAGCTGATCAAACTGACTATATTTCACACATCAAAGGGCCAGCTGTGTTTCACACAGTGTTGCATTGTCTATGGAATACTCAGCCACATTGCACTATAATTCTATGAATATGTAACTCAGACTCGTGCTGAGATCAACCTGCAGCCGTCAAAAAAGAACGGCTGCAGTGGCCACACTCAAAGTTTATCTAACCAAGATATTTAATCACTGGTAGTGTACAACAGGAGTTCTCAATCATATAAGATTTTGAAGGTGTCCACACAACAAAATAGTAAATTGGGGGTCAGGGGGTCAGAATATAGTAAATTGCTTTAGAAGTATGTATTGGTATTTATTGCAAGAAACAGCTTGGTTTCTTTCTGCGATGTTTTACGTAGATCACCCTACACAAGTTAATGTGTGAAAAGCAAAGCAGGAATTTTGAAACAAGTTTCCATAAAACTATTTTTTAAACAATTGCAGTATAAGCCATTTAAGAAACACACAAAAACCGTTAGATTCACTTCAACATTTAAATTTAATTTTCAAAATATTTTCGTCGCTTTGAAACCGCGACCTGTTCACTGACAAAATTCCGTGCTGCAATTGTTTACGTTCCAGCACACGATCTCAGATCAGGTCACTTGCTATGCAAGTACATCTCCGTAATGTTTTTTAAACATTGAATGGCTTTGGGGGCCCACCAGAGTAAAATAGTAATCAAAGGGGTCCATAGATGAAAAATGGTCGAGAACCCCCTAGTGTACAACAACTCAAGATATAGCTGGTGCTATGACTTTGTGCCTATATGAATAAAAAAGATAAGAAGAATTGGTCCACAAATATAACATAGAAAGAAGATATAGAATATTTCACATTTTATTGGAAACAAAATCCTTCACAAATTGTTCCTGTGTTTCATGTTCCAAGTCTTTGAAGTTTCGTATTTCTGAAATTCAGACAAAAATTGCCAGAGTAATTATTTACACATATTTGTGAAGTTTTCAGTTTCCAGTAAAATCTGATATTTTTACAGCTGAGTACTTCTTTTACAACTGCATACTCTGTTTTTTTCTCAATTACATACTTTTGGTTTTAGTTCCACTGCGTGACATGTTAGGCAGGTGTCTTCCTGTAATAGCACTGAAGCCTTGTGAATGAATATGACACATGGAAACTAAAAGAAGCCCGTTGTGTATCAATGTGTGTATGTGTCCTTGTCTTGATATTGTATTATGTTGTGAATGAATGCCATACATTTCCAATACTCTGCATTAGCATGTCTGCTCATGGAGAAAGATTACCTGGCTTGGGAACAGGTAAGGATTGGTGACAGGGAGGCCATCCAAGCATAGAAAATCTACCTCAATAAACTCCACCTGACCCATGCAAGCATAGAAAAACACATTGAAAGGATGCTGATGATGATGATAATATTATTTCTATATATCCATACACACTGATACATACATACATACATACATACATACATACATACATACATACATACATACATACATACATACATACATACATACATATATACATACATACATATACATACATACATACATATATATACATACATACATATATATACATACATACATATATATACATACATACATATATATACATACATACATATATATACATATATATATATATATATATATATATCTTTTGTTTATGTTTATTTAACCTCTCCAATCTTCCATCCACAGAAGCAGTCCAGTAATTTGGCATTGTGTAGGAAATTCTCTAAAAATGTTTGCCCAAAACCTTATTGATTGTTGTGCATGCAAGCAGAAATTATGATAGAGCAATCTACAGTGAAATTGTCTGTTGAAGCTTCTTAACTTGTGAGCAGATAATCAATACCTGCTGCTGCCGTTGCTGCTGCTGCTGTTGATACTATTATTGTTGTTTCTGCTGTAGTTGTTGCTTCAGTGGTTGTTGTTCTTCTTGTTCTTTGTCTTTCATCCTTCCAGACACAGCATAATAAAGTACCAGTAATATATAGAAACAGAAGCAGTCAACTGCACTTTCCTTCTTTAGAGGTTGTCTTCGTTATATGAGTGAGTGGTTGGTTGGTCTTATGCCTTAGGATGACACAATTATTAGACACAATTATTAATATTTTTGATGCTGCTGGTATCATCATCATCATCATTATTATTATTATTATTATGGCCTTGTATCTAGTCTTAATACATGTTTCTGTTTTGGTTTTTATTGTTGTCTTGTTTTGTTTTTGAATCCATTATAAATGCTTTCATGGGAAAGATAGTTTATTTGCTGGAGAAATTGTTGTTTTACAGATGGATGCCCTTTACTACTACTACTAATAATAATAACCTCATGGTTACGAAGTGGAGAGTGGAAACTTTTTGTGTATATATGTGTGTTTAGTCAGGCAAAAGGAGAGAAGCAGTAGAATTAGGTACCCTACTCAGGGTCACAACATCAAGTCAGTAGTGTAGGTTGATATAAAGCTGTGGGCAAGGGTCAGAGCCACAAAAGAAAGTATTAATTACATATTGGGATCCAGTCCTCTGCTAACATAACTTGGGGTTGAAATTTGACCAAGAGCAACCCTTCTTGGTCATCATCTTTTTAGGGTTCATCAAAAACAGTACCAAACCAGTACTATATGCCTCTCCAAAACTTATTACCCTATACCAATCTAAGAGATTATTGTTATCCTCTTTGCCTGACCATTCTGTTCCTTGACCCTTATCCTCCTTGTCTTCCCCTCCTTACCGCTCATCTTCCTTGTCCTCTTCCACACCCTCCTTCTTCTTCTTGGCAGACACAGTAGCACATGAGACAAAATTATATAGTTAAGGTATTTTATATTCTGATTTCAAATCCAGCCTGGTCAACTTTGTCTTTCATCCATCTGGGATCAGTTTAATTGCTGAACACCTTCCTTCAAAGTTTCTCATCTTCTTCCTGTGTCAGAACCATTCTGGAAGAATGGTTAAGAGCCAGACAATACTTTGTTTTATTTCTTCCAGCTTTTTATATTCTGAGTCTAAGTTTGACCAAGGCCAACTTTGAGTTTAATCCTTTTGGGTGTTGGTAAAATTCATACTGGAGGTTGACAGTATCAATTTGCCCTCCCCCACTTCATTGCTACCCTTCAAATTGTTGGGTTTGTGCCAAAATTAGAAAGAATTATTATTATTATTATTATTATTATTATTATTATTATTATTTTAAAAGGATTGATTTAACTCATCACAAAGGTAAACAGTCAAGACAGAGCGTGATTGTAATAGATATATTATTGGTTGAACGATATTTCGACTGTAAGTCTGTCTTTGTCGAGTTACTGTCGAAATATCATTCAACCAATAAAATATCTATTACAATCGAATCACACTGTACGTCTTGACTATTATTATTATTATTATTATTATTATTATTATTATTATTAAGGCAGTGAGTTGGCAGAATTGTTAGCACACCTGGTGAAATGCTTAGCAGTATTTTATCTGCCACTACATTTTGAGTTCAAATTCCACTGAGGTCACCTTTGCCTTTCATCCTTTCAGGGTCGATAAATTAAGTACCAGTTGGGCAGGATGGGGGTCAACGTAATCAACGTACCCCATTCCCTGAAATTACTGGCCTTGTGCCAAAATTTGAAAGCATTATTATATTTCTCGTTATGTGTGGTCCTAGATGAGGCATATGGAACGTGTAGTGTTTTGAAAATGTAGCAAACATGTAGGATTGTGGTATCTTCTATGTTTTACTTGCTTCGGTCATTGCACTATGGTCATGCTGGGGCACTGCCTTAATGATTTTAGTTGAACAAATGAACCCCAATACCCATTTTTCTTTGTCTTTTCGAGTCTGCTACTCATTCTGTCAGTCTCTGTTGCCAAACCACAGTTACAAGGATATAAATAAACCAACACCAGTGGTAGGGGACAAACACAAAGGCAGAAACACACACACACGCATGCACACATATGTATACAGCAGGCTGCCACACAGTTTCTGTCTACTAGATTCTGTCATAAGGTATTGGACCAGCCTGGAACTGTAGCAGACAACTCTTGCCCAAGGTGCCATGCAGTCAGACTGCAAAGTGAACTTCTGAACTACATAGCCAGGTCAGGGTGTAGTAGATACAGGAGAGAAAACAAACAACTTTTAGTGTACCAACAACAGGTAGAGCATCAACAATATCAACAACAACAGTGACAGTCTGTCCTAAGAAACAGGCAAAGGCTTGCATGTGAAGTACAATTGATGAGAGGCTGTACACCTTGGAGACTGGCTGCAGATGGCGGGTATAGGCCGACTGGAGAGCTGCAAATTGTTGCAACGAAAACACTGGTGATAGACATAGCAAAAGAGGAAGAGCCGGCTACAGAACTGATTATTACGATGGTGATGACAGCTAGAACAACAACAACAATTAGGGCAATGTTAACGAGCAATCAGGACAACAACACAAACAATTAACACAACTGCAACATCGACAATGACAACAATATTTACCACTGTATCGTTGACCCAATTATCAACATCAACATCAGCATCATCATTATTATCATCACCAACACCATCATCATCATAAACATCATCCCTGTCGTCATTATGCATGACAACATAACAACAACAGCATTATATATACACAACAGCTTGGAAATTTTTAATCTTTCACTGATTTCATTAAAATAATTTTTTTCTTTCTTTTTTTCCATTTTTAAAATTTTATTTTTATCCTTCATGTTTTTAATATTTTTATTGAAATGGAAATTGTTTTCTGAAATTGAAGATATAGCTGTGTGTGTGAATATATGAATATGTATGTATAAATTGTGTGAATATTTGGTTGGAGTCATGTGTAACAATGTGTATGTACGTATTGCCATTTATATTTGCAATATATATATATATGTATGTGTGTGTGTGTAATATATATTTGTTATGCATTTCCCTTTAACTGGCATGAATTTTGACTAATAAAGCTGTGAGATGTTAAATCTTAGTATATTAGCAAACACATACACATATATGCATGTATGTATGTATGTATGCTCGTATTGAAATATTGAAATGTATGCTCATATCGAAATTACTTTCTCATACATATACTTACAGACACACACACATACACACATGCACATACGCAAATGTGTGATGCTTGTAAAAGATTACCAAGCTAGAATATCTTAGCTTGTGTTATAAAATTAATAAACAAAAACTGTTCATTGAGGATTACTTTACAGCTTTTAACATAAATATAATAACAACAACCACAATAATAACAACAACAATGATGACAACAGCTTTTATGAATAAATGCAATCAACAATAACAACAGCTTTTAACAACTCTACTACTACTACTACTACTACTACTACTATTACAATATTAACAACAGCAACCATGTAACAACAACAATAGCAACAAGTACAACAGCTTTTAATAAAACAAACATCTTTTAGCAACAGTGTACAACAATAATAATAATAACATCTCTTAGCAAAATTACAACAACAACAACAACTGGTAACTACACAAAAGTACCTTGTGGTTTTGTTTTCTCTTTGTAAATATTTTATTTCATTGTATTTTTTTTAAAATTTTTATTTTAGTTATTTTTGTTGTTTTTTTTTTTTGCTTTCTTTTTCTAATGAAATTCTTCTCTGAACAATTTCCTTCCATCACTCATCTTTCTTCCTTTCATATGAAACTGATGCTGCTACAGGGAATTATATATATATATACTCACACACACATGCACAAACAAATATCATAATCATCATTTAATGTCAGCTTTCCACGCTAGCATGGGTTGGACAGTTTGACTGGAGCTGGCAAAACCAGAATCCACACTAGGTTTCATTGCCTGTTTTGGTTTCTACAGCTGGATGCCCTTCCTAATGCCGACTACTTTACAGAGTGTGTGTGTATGTATATATATATATATATATATATATATATATATATATATGTGTGTGTGTGTGTGTGTGTATTCCCAGCTGTAGAAATCATGCAAAGCAGACAATGAAACCTGGTGCAGCTCCCAGGCTTGCCCTCTCCATGTCAAATTATCCAACACATATCAGCATGGGAAAACAGAAGTTAAATGATAATGATTATTATATATATAGGAGTGGCTGTGTGACATGTAGCTTGCTTACTACTGCATGACACCTTGGGCAAGTGTCTTCTACTATAGCCTCAGACCAACCAAAGCCATGAGAGTGGATTTGGCAGGCAGAAATTGAAAGAAGCTCATCATATATGTGTGTGTGTGTGTTTGTGTTTGTCCCACCAACATTATTTGACAACCAATGTTGGTGTGTTTACATCCCCGTAACTTAGCAGTTCGGCAAAAGAGACCAATAGGATAAGTACTAGGCTTACAAAGTATAACTCCTGGGGTCGATTGTTTGACTAAAGGTGGTGCTCCGGCATGGCTGCACTCAAATGACTGAAACAAAAGAATGAAAGAATATATATACATGCACATACATATTCTATGTGGGTACATCTCCTAGCTTTGGGTAAAAGAAAATACTGGAGGATCAGTTATGATTTTATTCAACATATTCCCCACTCAGATTCTCACATTTAATGCAATGGTCCTTCAGTTTTTCTAACCTCTGTAAAAGAACTCAGAAGGTGGGGCCGCCAACCAGGCTTTTCCCAATACTCCCAAAGCCAGCCAGGAACTTTTCAGAGAGAGAGAGAGAGAGAGAGAGAGGCTGTGTATCATTATCTTGGTCATCATCATTAAATGTCTATTTTCAATGCTGACATGAGTTGAACAGTTTGACAACAGCTGGCAAGCCAGAGGACTGTACTATGCACCAGTGTCTGCTTTGGCATGGTTCCTACAGCTGGATTCTCATTCTAATGCCAATCACCTTACAGAGTGTGGTGAGTGGTTTTTGCATGGCACCAGCACCAGTGCGTCCCCTTGGAGATTGCAAGGCAACAACACCTGGACTGAACTGGACTGGACTGGAACTGCGAGTAGTACAGAAGGAGGTGGGTTTGTGCCAGCTGAAGAGAGGTTGGAAGAATAATAGAGGGACAGAGATAGCTGTCTTGCTATAGAACAGATAGGAGGATATTCCAGTTGGAAAAAAAAATGGGAGAGAAAGAGAGACTTAAAGAAAAAGATAGAGAGTAAGAGAAATGGAGATATATATAGATTTACATGTGTATATATGTACATATATATATGCATTTATGTACATATATATATATGTGTGTGTGTGTATGTACATATATATGTGTATATATGTACATACATATATGTATATATGTACATATGTATATATGTACATATATATGTATATATGTACATATATATATATGTGTATACATGTACATATATATATGTGTATACATGTACATATATATATGTGTATATATGTACATATATATATGTGTATATATGTACATATATATATGTGTATATATGTACATATATATGTGTATATATGTACATATATATATGTGTATATATGTACATATTTATATATATATATGTAAATATGTACATATATGTGTGTATATATGTACATATATATGTGTGTGTGTGTATATATTTATATATATGTGTGTATATATGTACATATGTATGTGTGTGTGTATTTTACTTTAGAGTTACTATTAGTAGCCATATTCTTTGGCAAAGTGAATTTCAAGCTGCCTGTGTTTGACTTCCCAAACTTCAATCACAGCCACTGACTAACCTTTCACTGTTAAACCATTCCACCAACTCCCTCGCTTCTTCCTCCCCTCCACCACTTCCCACTGATTGTAAGCAATTTAGACAGTTTATACAGTACCAACACAGTCATGCATATAGTTACACACATAAGTACAAACACACACACATGTAAATAAATAAATAAATAAATAAATACATACATATATACACACACATATATATATATATATATATGTATATACACACACACTCACACACACTCTCATGCTTCCCAAATGAATTAGATAGCTGAAATAGAATGAAATTTTTCTCTTTGCTTTTTGGGTGGAAAAAAATTTCTTTTCCAAGTCTGGGTTTTCTTGTTTTGTACATTAATATTTTATTTTTTAAATTTATTCTTATTTATTTGTTTATTTATTGTTTCAGTTATTTTGTATCCTCTCTCTCTCTCTCCCTCCCTCCGTGTGTGTGTATATATATATATATATATATTATATATATCCTTCCTCTCTTGTATGTGTGTCTATGTGTCTACATCCTATACATTGCTGTTTGTAAGCTTCTGTTTCTATATGAATTTGTGTATATCTATCTATCTATCTATCTATTAATCTAGATAGATAGATTACATAAATGCATACATACAAATGTACATAGTGATATTTTTGTGTATGTCTCTCAGGTTGTAATGTATGTGTGCATGCAATGCACACAGATGTGCACACTATATGCATATCCAGCTTGTTTGTTTTGTTTTTGTTTTGTTTTTCTAAAAATATTTCATTTGCAATACTTCCAAAGCTGAGTAAGGCTTTAACAATACATTGGAGATAGATCTTCAAATGTCTTTTAAGAACTGGCAGCGGCAATGGCAGCGGCGATGTTGGCGGTGTATACTGTTGAGTTTTCAAGGTGGCAGGGTATGGTTGGGTTGGTGCTGCTGTAGTGGTTGGGTGGTTGGCACAGATGGTGCTGCTATGGAAGGAGCTGATGTGATGTGATGTGATGTGATGTGTGTGTATGAGAGAGGGCTACAGAAAAAGAGGGGTTGACTGTTGCTATTGGGTATGACTGCTGTTTGTTGATGTTCTAGTATTTGATGCTGTGTGTGTATGTGTGTATATGAGTGTATATGCATGTGTATATGCATGTGTGTGTGTTTGTAGTTGGGGGAAGGGTGTGACGTGATGGGTTTTATTATAACTTTTCTTCCGTATGTTTTTGATTTTGTTTTTTGCCAAATTATTGTCATCGTGGGTGATGATGCAATGAAACTATGATCTTCATCATCATCATAGTCTATAAACCATGAAAGGTTTTGCTCCAGCATGGCCAAGTCATGATAACTGAAACAAACTAACGAATATCATTGTCATCATCAACATTATCTTTGTCATCATTATCATCATCATCATGATTGCATAAGCCGACTTTGTTTATGTTTATGATAATATCATCTTAATAGCAGATAATTTACGATGTTGATGATATATTATGTATAAACCAGACTAATTATAATAAAAATAATAAAGATAATATCACAGCGTTATTGATAATATCGGTATAGTTATGACAGTGAGGATTTTTATACATAATTAATTACAATGATTATATTTGACCATGATGTTACGTCATAACGGTGAATGCTGATACAGTTACTATTGTTATTAGTAAGAGGACCAGGGTGGTGGTGGGGAGGAGGAGGATAATTGAAATATGAAATATGAAGATTTATCACATATCAAGTATATTTATCACACTGATGGTGATGCCATAATTGCTGTGTTTGTGGTGCAAATGAAGTAGCTGCTTTTTATTTATCTTTTTACATCAATGATTATATCAAATTTATGACTTTTGATGGCTTCATCTCTGTATTTGCGACTTGGCATAATAACTCAGGGATAGCTACCGCCTGACAAGGTCGCAATAAGACCAATACATGTCTGGAGTTGTCTCCTCTTTTTGCAAAAATAATGAAAATAAATAACTAAATATGTTGCATAATTGTTTCTAATTTGCTTTTTCTAATATGCCTTGCAATATTGAATCATCATGGTGATTGCTTGGATCAGATAGAATTAATTGTGACAGATTTTCTATGGCTAAGTGCCCTTTCTGTTGCCAACTTCCACCTGTTTCCAAGCTAGACTTATATTTCCCCATCACCAGAAATATTTTCAGGGAACATTGGAAATGATTAATACAGCTTGTATAAGGGTAGGTTCTTGTCATGAAGGAACTAGGTGGTTACCCATGTTTATGAGAATAGCCATGTAGTTTCTCTACAACAAGAACCTGTTCTATTCAGACCTCCTCCCTCATGTTTTAGCCCCCGTCTAGCTTGCAGATCCAGCATCCTCTTGCAATAGGTTTGTTGACTTGTGAGCTACATGGTGACTTCAGTAGTGCTGTTGGCACAAAAAAACACATCCAGTACACATTGTGAAGTGTTGACGTTTGGAGGGGCAACCAGCTGTGGGAACAATACCAAAGCAAACACTAGAGCATGGTGCAGTCCTTTGACTCATCAGATCCTTGTGAAACCATCCAGCCCATACCAGCATGGAACACGGTATGGATTGAATGATGATAATAATGATAATACCATGGTGGTGGCAAGACAGCAAAGTACAAGAATAGACACACCCATGTGACATACCTCTTTCACTTTCCATTCATTAGCGCTATGATATAAGATACTTGTCTAAGATGCCATGCAGTGGAACAGAACCCCCAAAATCATGTAGTTGGGATGCCAACTTCTTAACCACATCACCATGCCAGCATCTTCTATCATAGTTCATTTCACACTTTAGATGTCTTATAAGAAATGTTAAAAGTCAAGCACATTATGTGACTGATATTTAATGTAACACCCTTTGAAAGATGAACAGTACAGTTGAAAACAGTGGGATTTGAACTTAGAAAGTGAAGTATTCTGGCTGTGGCTGTGTGGTAAGAAGCTTCTTTCTCAACCTCATGGTTCCAGGCTCTGAAAATATTTTGGCAAATTAAATTTAAATGTTGAAGTGAATCTAAAGGTTTTTCTGAGTTTCTTAAGTGGATTATAAACACCTTCCATGCTGCAATTGTTTAAAATAATTTTTTATTCTCCAAAATGAAATGAAACTAACAGTAATATGGAAAATAATGTTTATTTTTGTATATCTCAGCTTTATTTATATTTGTAAAGTTTTCTCCTATTTTTTTTATAATTACAGTCTTTGATCAAATTCTCACTCACTATGACTCCATAAACACTTCGAAATTATATTTCCAATCACATAAACCATTTTGAATATTATTTTAACACGTTTAAAGTGGTTTCTTTGGTATCGTAAACCATTTACCAATTCTGTGGTGCCCACCATCTCCCTTGATGCCCTAAGCATGTTCTTATTTTGCTTTATGGTTAATCCAGTGCTGCCTGTAATAAACAAGGTATGAATACTTGATGCCTTCAGAATATCAAATCCTGGCTGCAGCAAACCTGACGAGATGCTCTAAGGTTGAAAGTGCAATACTTTGGCAGATCTTTTATGATCTTTGCTGAGCAGTTGTTATTTTAACCTCAAAAGTAGTTTCCAGACAAACAGACTGTAAAATGTGTTTTCTTATTAATATTTAATACCTTTGACTGTACGAAATATTTACATGTTGTGTAACTTTCTACGCGATGCAGTGTAATAATGTTGAACATTACAAAATAATAATCCTCATTATTGCAATCATTCATCACTATTATCTTAATTATCATAATCTTCCTCGTTATATCATGAAAATAGTCATTGTTGTCATCTTCATCATCATTATCGTTATCACAGTAATTATCATCATAATATAACCCCCCACCATTACTAGCACAATAATAACCATAAGAAGAAGAATTTTCCGATGTTGGCACAAGGCCAGCAGTTTTTGAAGGGATGGCTTTAGTCAATTACACCAACTCCATAACAATTAAATTCTTCACCGTTTTACTCTTCTCTAGAGAGGGTCTCATCTATTTATTATTCATTTATTTGCTAACATACATTCATACATACACACACACATACACACACATAGCGCCACCACCACCTCCACCACACCACCTTGAATTTCTAAGCTTTATTGCTTTTCTCAGCAATATATGGTAATATATAATAATACCACCCAACTTGCTTAACATTAACCAAAACCTATTTTCTTCTCACCTGCTTTCATCTCTCTCTCTCTCTCTCTCTCCTCTCTTTCTTTCTCTCAGAGCTTGCTGGCTCTATGTAATTTTCAACATCTTTCCTTTTCAAAACTTAATTCCTTTACTCAGTTCAAAAAAAGGTAAAAGAAAGAAAGAAAAAGTTTAAAAAATTATTTTATTGTCGTCTTCCTTCTTTCCCTTCTCCTCTTGTATCTTATCTGCAATTAAAAAGCTTTTGCTTCTGTGATTTCATTTCAGGTGTTGGGTGGAAGGGTGGATGCGATTAAGTGATGTGTATGTGTGTGTGTATGTGGTTATATTTAGTTCTATGGATCTGCTGAAAGTAAAAATGAAATCTGTGTGTGTGTGGATTTTGAGATATGCATGTATGTATGTGAATATGTGTGTATGCATATATATATATATATATATATATATATGTATGTATGTATTACAGACACATACTTTCTGTATTCATTGTGTGTGGGTTTGAATGTGACTTGTGTAGGCATTTGTGATTGCACCATCTTAGATGCCATACTTAATTTGTTACATTTTAAAGCAGAATTGAACTACATTCAATAAGAATTCTCTGAACAGAGCCAGTACCATCACTACCACCACCACCCAAACACTTGTATGTACATGTGTGGTTGATATATGAATATGTACGCACACACATACTGTATAATACGACGTTGTTACTTCATTATTCTTTTGTTTTAAATTCATCCATGATTTGTGTGTGTGCGTGTATATACGTGTATGTATAGTGTTTACAGGAAGATATATATTACATGGAGCATTTGTAAAGTTTAAGCTTGGAAACTAATTTGTTAACTAATTTACAAATAACATAGGTTTTATGTTTGGTAACTTATTCTTTTGGCCACCTTACATATATACATTACATAAACAATTAACGTGTGTATGTACTGTTGCAATAAGTCTCAAATTGTCATCTTCCTTGCCAAAGATCAGACTTTTTCTCAACTGAATGCCTTCCATTTAAGTTTTAATTCAGATTTAAAAGTTATCTCCCTTATTTTTATTGGCAGGAATTAATCAATGAAGCAAATGTTTTTGTTTTCATTGTGGATTTACTTTTAATTTATAGAAGCTTTTTCTTTGTGATGTATGCATGTGCATATAATCCAAATAAGACAAAGAACAATTGTAATATGTCTTTAATGATCAGCTACAGTTGTTTCTGCACCAGTTCATACAAAAGTGCTGAGTGAAAATTTACGTAATATATGTGGTTTCGGACATTTGAGTGGAACTTCTTCAGACCTACATCAAAGGTGCTTTCTTACATTGTCTACCAGACTTTTTGTTTTACTATCATTACCAGTGTTGCCTTACTGGCACTTGTGCTGGTGGCATGTGAAACAAAACATTCGAGCAAGGTTGTAGCCAGTGCCGCTGGACTGACTTCTGTGTAGGTGGCACATAAAAAGCACCATTTGAGCGTGGCTGTTGCCAGTACCACCTGACTGGCCCTCGCGCCAGTGCCACATAAAAGCATCCACTACTCTCTCGGAGTGGCTGGCATTAGGAAGGGCATCCAGCTGTAGAAACTCTGCCAGATCAGATTGGAGCCTGGTGCAGCCATCTGGTTCGCCACTCCTCAGTCAAATCGTCCAACCCATGCTAGCATGGAAAGTGGACGTTAAATGATGATGATGATGAGAGGAAATAAAAATAGACAAAAATGAAAATTGCATGTGTGTTTGTGTTTATATATCATCATCATCATCGTTTAACATCCGTTCTCCATGCTAGCATGGGTTGGACGGTTCGACCGGGGATCTGGGAAGCCAGAAGGCTGTACCAGGCTCCAGTCTTATCTGGCAATGTTTCTACAGCTGGATGCCCTTCCTAACGCCAACCACTCCGTGAGTGTAGTGGGTGCTTTTTATGTGGCACCCGCACAGGTTCCAGGCGAGGCTGGCAATGGCCATGGTCGGATTGGTGCAATTTACGTGCCACCGGCACGGAAGCCAGTCGAGGCGGGGCTGGCATCGGCCACGAGTCGGATAGTTCTTTTTACGTACCACCAGTCCAGGGGTCCTGGCATCTGCCGGGTGCCAGTCATAGGATTGGTTCAATTCGATTTCGATTTCACTTGCCCCAACATGTCTTCGCAAGCAAAGGGGGTTGGCATGGGTGCCTGTCGTTGGTTGAGGTTCTATATCGACTTCGCTTGCCTCAACAGGTCTTTGTGTCCAAGGGATATATATATATATACGCACACACACAAACATATGTATATACACATACATACATATATAATGCAAATGAGATAAAAGAAATAACTCAGGCTAATCAGTGTCATGTATACAAGCAATATAGACAAATCCAGGTATATCAAATACTATATAACATAAATTCTTGGTTTATTAAAATTATCTCCACTTTTAGAGGATGTGTCATAATAACCAAATTGTAATGGAGAACAGCTTCATATGGAAAGGAGAGATAACCTTAAAAATCAAGAATTCTTCAAGGTTGACATGTCATTCAAGAAAATGGACAGGCTTATTGTTTAGAGACAAGAGGACAGCCATGGACAACTGTGTTTCTGTCTTAGTAGGCATTATCCTAAACTATTTCCAGCTGGCAAGGGACATAGGGGTATTGTTTGTCTTTTGCTTGTTTCAGTCTCTAGACAGCAGCCATGCTGGGGGATCACTTTGAAGGGTTTGAAACAAATAAATCAACCCCTGTATTTGCTTTTTTTTTTCTTTTGTTTTTTTTTACATATAATATGTATTCTATCGGTCTCTTTTGCAAAAACCACTAAGTTACAAGGATGTAAACAAACCAACACTGGATGTCAAGCAATGGAGGAGGTGACAAACACAGATGCAAGAACACATAGACATATATGCATGCACACACACACACACACTCACACATTGGGATTGAACCCCAAGCCACATGGCTGCAAAGCAAGCTTCTTACCCATAAGCCATGAAATTATTATTTTTTTTAATACTTCATCCTTACAATCTACTGTCTTTTAAAAAGTATTTAAAACAACATGGAATGACACAATGGCCATGTCTCTCAAAGAAAAAAGTAGGAGAGTCATGGGTGGATTCCACTCTGTTCAATCAAAAAATACCTTCTGTTTAATCATGACTGGTGTCTGTCTGCTTTACTTTTCATCTGGCCAAGGTCAATAAAAAAAAAATAAAGGTACCGATAATATAGCCATGTCCTTTCAATCAACTGTTCCCTTCCTGTGTAGAATTCTGCATCTTATGTAATCCAAAGAAATCAATAACAATGGTCTTGATTTGTGTATGTGTGCAGGGGTGGGGTTGGGGTGGAAGGGAATGTATTTGTTTTAAGACTTTGATTATCTTGGAGGCACTTTGATAGGAATGTATGATGTTCATTCTTTCTCTGTGTTCACTGTGAGTGAACCTATGATTAATGATGATGATGATGGCAATGATGATGATGATGATGATGATAGTGATGGTGATTTTGATGATGTGAGGAAGAAAGTTGAAAAGAGGAATCATTGACAGATGTAGAGGTGAAGGCTTTTCTTTGTGTGCGTGTGTGTAAGTGGCTGTGGCAGTGTCCATGGTGGTGGTGGTGGTGGTAGTGGCAATGGCGGTGGTGGTTGTTGGTGGTGGCAGTGGGGTTAGGGTTATCTAATTGCTATAATTAATGTATTCAGTGAGGTCTGCAAGGTTTCCCAGAATCCATGCTGTGAAGAAGATGCTTTAACATTCTTGTGCAAGTAATTTACAGACACATGAACCAATAACACCATCACCATCGTCACCACCACCACCATCGCCATCATCATCATCATCATCAACATTATCAGCACCACTAACACCACTGCCCCTGCCATTGTCACTGGTTCCAGCCCACTTCGCTACCACTGCTTTCTGCTTTCTCTTAAAGCTTGCAGAGAGAGACAAGCACCAAGGAGATGAAGAATTGGTTTTGCAAGGCAGAGGAAGTAGAGCTGGGGGTGGGGGTAGGGAAGGGAAGGACCGAGTAGTGATGGTGGTGGTGATGATATGGAGTAGTCTTTGCGGCAAAGGAAGTTAGAGGAGGTGTGGGGAGAGGAAGGTTTGTAAAAATGGCATGGGATTCTAGGGATGGTGCAGTGGTGATGATGATGATGATGATGATGATGATCATGGGGGTGGTGGGACAGAAGCTTCTTAGGTGGAAGTTATGCAGTGTGCTATGGTATTGTATAGTTTGGTTTTGGTTTTGGTTTGGTATCCTATGGCACTGTGTGAGGGAGGTGTGTATGTGTACTAGGGGGCCTGGTTGCTATTGATGATGGTGAGGAATTCTCATCTAATGCTTCTACTTTCTGTCTGTGTGTGTGTGTGTGTGTCTGTGTATGTGTGTGTGTGTGTGTAAGTGCAGCAGATTAAACATTGAATTACTCTTCCTACAATATTATTTTATTGTTTTTCTTTTTATTTGATTTTATTTCGTTTCCTCCCTCCCATCTTTGTTGTTGTTGCAGCTGCTGCTGCTGCTGGGTGTGGAATTTACATAAAGGTGGTGCTCTCGTTTTCTTTATGTTCTTTACCTTGAAAATTATGTAAGTTACACACATACTCTCTCCTTCTCTCTCTTCCCCTGTGTATATATATATATATATATGTGTGTGTGTGTGTGTATATACATATGTATATATATATGTATGCATGTATGTATATATTTTGTGCATGTGTGTGTATATATATATATGTATGTATATATTATGTGCATGTGTGTGTATATATATATATATATATATATACACGCATACACACAATACATATACATACATACACAGGCATACAAATGCTTGTTCAAAATAAATGTACGTTATCTTTATTTTGATCTTCACTGCTTTGTGTGCCTACACAAAACACACACACACACACATACATGTTTAGTGTTTGGTGTTATTATCGTAGCTCAGACTTATTAGAGCCTTCCTTTCTTTTCTTTAAATTGTACTGTGTGATCTGAACAAACTTTGGTTGCTATTTGTAAGGGATCGATCTATCAAATGCATGGTGCTTTGTTTTTCTCATTGCTATGAGGTCCAAGAGAGAGGGGCAAGTGAAGTCCATATTAGTAGGTCACATCACAACCAGCTACTACTGCCATTGCTACTTACTAAATCACTGCATTTATTATTAGCTCCCAGCTAAGGCACAAGGTTAATTAGTGAGAAGGACTACTACAACCCAACCAAATGAGACCTGTGTAATTATGTAGAACCCTAATATATTATTGTTTATTTTGCCCGCCTCTTCTTGGGGATGAAATATCTCCTCTGATAGTCTAAACTACTGTTTCTCAACCTTTTTACCCTTGCGTAACCCTTAAAATAAATACAATGTCTCAAGAAACACCTACACAAACACAATTATACACCATATCTTTCTCATATTTTTTCATCATAGTTCACGTGGTAAATATCGTATGTATATATATATATATATATATATTATATATATATATATATATATGTGTGTGTGTGTGTGTGGTTGTTGTATTTTTTTGATAGCATGGTAGGTTAGATAGGATGATGTCTCTATTACAATATTACAATTAATATGTTGTGCATATATAGTAATATTGCGATCATGAAATTAGCATTAGCTTATCTTACTCTTTCTTGTGAAACCCTTAGGAGCCTTTTGGGGAACTTTATGGTTCCAGGGAAACCTGGTTGAGAAACGCTGAAAGGCATTTAGTTCAAGTTTATGTCATCTTTATCTAGATCACTTATTTTTTAAACCCTTTTCTTACAAAATTTCTGTTTATATACACTTTATCTCCATTTCAGTTTAAAATAATGAAGAATTTAGTAAGGCACAGATTTGGCTGTGATAAGAAGTTTGCTTCCCAAACACATGGTTCTGGGTTGAGTCTCACTGCATGGCACCTTGGGAAAGTGTCTCCTACTATTGCCTCAGGTCAACCAAAGCCTTGTGAATGGATTTGGAAGACAAGCTGAAAGAAGCTCATCATATATATATATATATATATATATATATATAAGGTACCAAACTAAGAAAAGAAATCTACTACATATGTGGGAAATTCTGTCTGTGGGTGTGTTTGTGGAGTTGTTAGCTAACTTCTCCTACATTGTTTTATCGATTTTGATGAAACTTGACATGTGAGTAGAACTCATGTCTGGAAACCTCGTGACATACTTAGATTGTTAAGAAAATTGATAATAGGGCGCCTGGAAGGGATCTTTATATATATCTAATATATTTTATTTTAAAAGCCAAGGGAAATAACCCATTCGCCCCTGGAACAGATCCTTATATATAGCCAAGGGAAATAACCCATTCATTTTCCTAAATTATTTGGTAAAAATGAAATTGAGTATGCTTATTTCTTAGTATTTGAACTGTTAGAGTTATTTTCGCAATTTATCCTGTACAACCCTTAAACAAGTAAATAGAATTTTCCTAAACAATAGATCCACTTATTTCGGTTTAGTATCTAATTCACGAATATACCAACACTAGTGCCCCTGAGGGTAATATTCTCTGGGAATGCACAAAAGTCCTTTTCAGAGTTATTTACTTTGAATCTTTATTATCTCATATCTGATTATCCTGTTATTGCGTAAGATGCTTCACGAATTTAGTATACATACTTTACTAGAATTTCATCCTATATCTTATATACTCTGGGAATGCATTAAAGCCCTTTTCGGGGCTACTTTATTTGAATTCTTACTATCTGCTAACTAATTTCATGTTATTACATAACTGACTTCACAATTTGGGTATTCATAACTTATTGGGAATTCCTAAAAACAAGATCCTGTGTAAGACAGTTTGGTATACTCTGTAAATGCCCAAAAACTGTTTTAAGGGCTACATACTTTGTATTGCTGTTATTAGATTAGCAAAACAATTATGAGAATGGAACCAAGGGTTAAGCCTCACTTTCCTGGAAATTACCAGGTATGTCAGCTAGTTCCTTCAAAGGGGCGTGTAAAACATCTAATTCACTGGTACATCAGTTGAATACCATAGAAACAGGGGTGTAATGCAAATTATGAACAATAAATAAAATAGCGGGATTCGGTTGACAATCTAATAATTTATTTATATTATAATATAACATAATATACTATAAATATAAATTATACTATATTCATAGTGTATTGTTGTAATATAAATAAATTAATAAATTGTCAATCGAATCTCTTTATTTCATTTATTGTTCATATATATGTGTGTGTGTGTGTATCTCTGTCTGTGTTTGTCAACTACCACTGCTTGATAACTGATGTTGGTTTGTTTACATCCCTATAACTTAGCAGTTTGGCAAAAGGAACTGACGGAATAATTACCAGACTTTTAAAAAAAACTGTTTTGAACTTGATTCATTCCACTAAAATAAAAAAATAAAACTCTCTGTGATGGCACCCCAACATGGCCGTAATCTAATGACTGAAGTAAGCCAAAGATAAAAGATAAAAATATCTTTGTCATTATTCAGCCGGTGCTTTGAACAAAAACAAACATGAAAATTCGATCACTTTAAAACGGGATTTCTTTTGTTTTCTTCTTATCTCTACATTACCAAATATATCCATTTTTGTTTTCAAATACAACAGAGGTGTGGTAATCTTTCAGTATAGGGTGTTTAAAAAAAATAAATAACGGTTAAAGGGGAAATAATTAGGTTCTCATACCTAAATGACAGTATGTACACTCACAAAGTAATTGCGCATCAGGGGAACTCTGTTGATCCGACAAATAATGACATTCGTATGCAGAATGTGGAGAATATGCATGCGGATGCAGGTAAAAAGTAAATTACCACGTCAATTTGGAACATCAAACAATTTATTCATTTCATATTTACACGAGTTTATATGGAGGAATTCTGTACCAAAGAAAAATACTTTTGTTCTCTTTTTGTTGGCTATAACCAATGTCTACATTACGTTTTTGGATTTGGTTTGCAAGATTCTTTATGTGAGTTCGTGTGTTGAAGCGTATTCTGTTATGTCTGGGGAGAGTCATTTTCTTTTTGTGCCTTATTATTTAACACACTCACCAGTAAAATTTCCACTTATTTCTTGTGGAAATTTTACCGGCGAGTGTGTTAAATTATAAGGCGCAAAAAGAAAATTACTCTCCCCAGACACTGCAGTATGTCTACATTGTTTAACAGTAAATTGATTTATTTATATCTCCTCTTGTTATTTCCCCTTTAATTTTTATTTACTTTCTTGAACCTTATACTGAAAGATTAGCTGAGGATATGATTTCAGAAAGCTTTGGCTGTTATTTGTAGCAAGATGATTGACCATGTAGCAGCTCCCCCATTAGCTTACATACAGGAATGGTAGAACAGCAGGGTTAATTGCTTTGCATTATTTCAGTTTCCTCTTTTCATGTCAACCATTCAATCTCCACAGGGCTCATTTAATTCACTGCACACCTTCCAGAAATCAGTGGTCTTGTGGCTTCTCCAATGAAATTATTACATCGCTACAATTGTTGCTTTCCAGTTCTATGCATTGCTTTACCTGGGTGCAGGTGATGGTGTTGTGTAGCCCAAGTCAAGCAGGTATGTGATTAACCTTTAGCATATTACAGGTACATCATGTTGCTTTACAAGTTTTCTCCCCTCTCAATGCGACACAGTGTGCCTGCAGCTACAGGGGAGAAATCTCGTACAGTAACATGATGTGCCTAAGCATGCTAAAGGTTAAAGACACTCCAGTTGTGACTATCTCTGTTTTAATATTCAGTGACATGGTATATGTCTGGCTACATTGCTGATATTGTTTAATCCCAGCTTAGCTTGTTCAAGTAGATATTCGATTGGAGATATTCAAGTCATGGCCATTGTGTCTTTTTATTCAGACACAGTGTATCTTGGAGCATATTATCCAATGTGTCATTTTTTAAAGTTGGAAGAGTGGGTGGGATTTGAGAGCAATTCTTCATGGGTGGCAGGCAGTCAAAATCAAATCACATAGGGATTCACTTATCAGAGGAGGAGGAGGTAATGGTACTGTTGTTGTTGTTATTGGTGGTGGGAGTGGAGACTAAATTGATAGTCTTATTGTGGTATTTAGTTATGTCTCTTTAAATTCAGACTGCAATTCTGCTGAGATCAACTTCGCTTTTCATCATCATCATCATCACAACAACAACAACCAATACCTTCCTTATGACAATGCTCTCTCTCTCACACACACACTCCTACGCACAAATATATATATATATATATATATATATATATATATATATGCATGCATGCACACAAATACACATATGCCAAATCCACTCACAAGGCTTTTGTTGGCCCAAGGCTATAGAAGAAGACACTTACCCAAGGCATACATACATGTACATCATCATCATCATCATTTAATGTCCACTTTCCATGCTGGCATGGGTTGGACAGCTTGACTGAGAACTAGAAGGCTGGATGGCTACACCATGCTCCAATCTGATATACTTGTGTGTATGTGTATACCTTGAGCAAGTGTCTTCTACTGTTGCACTTAATGTTTGAGGTTCTGATGAAGCTGTAAAGTGTTATTCAAGCACACACCTATGAGTCCACTGCACCTGATAGCAGAAACGGCTGCAAGCTAATAAAGTTCATAAGATAATCTTTTATTCCTGTGTCATTGCTTTTTCCTACGCACACAAATACCAGTAACCTACTGGTGTCATGTAGCCAACTTTTGTTTTAGAGCCTTCCCACCCTATGTACTGCACTTGGTTATATTGACAACACTGTCTTCCTTCTACTACTACTACTACTACTACTACTACTACTACTACTATTACTACTACTACTCCCTCTCCTCCTCACCCAAATTTCTGATCTTATCCCCAATATTTAACAATCATCATCATCATCATCATCATCGTAATTTCTGTACAACATTAAAATTCCTGATCAATAAATTTCTAAAATGGAAACTGATTCCATTCTCAATTATTCATGAATAGTTAGAAACATTGTTTCCCTTTCTCTTTTGTTTCCTCGGTATTATGTAACGGTGGTGGCGATGGCGGTGGGAGCGGCAGCAGCAGCAGCAGGGAAGAACTGGGGATGTAGAGCGGGAGGGAAGCTGGAGGTGGTGGGGTGGGAGTGAAGTCAGCTTGTGTACAAAACATCTCCAGCGTCACCGCTATCACCACCACTGCCACCACCACCACTGCCACCACCACCACTTCACCCATGGCTTACGCCCACCCCTACACCCGCAGCACACATCATGCCTTCCAGAATGGTCGGACAGTATCAAATCAGAATTAAGTTAAGCTGCCATCATCATTATCATCATCATCATCATCGCCATCACCATCATCGCTGTCATCGTCATCATTGTTGTAGTCATTTTTGTTATCATCAACATCAGCAACAGCAGTAGCGTCATCATCGTCATCATCATTATCATCGTTAAGATCATCTGATTAAATATCAGTTTCCCCATGCATGCATACATGCCTGCATGGGTTTTAAGAGGTCTGTTTGGTCCTTCACTGTCGCCATAGTAACCGAAATAGGAGAGCTAAAGGTGTTGAAGTGACGAAAGCAATATACTGCTGTATCAAACACACACATACACACACACACTAACACACACACAAAAGTCTGTGTGTGTGTGGGGGGGTATATTCTTTTATTTGTTTCAGTCATTTGACTGTGGCCATACTGGAGCACCACCTTTAGTCGAGCAAATCGACCCCAGGACTTATTCTTTGTAAGCCCAGTACTTATTCTATTGGTCTCTTTTGCCAAACCGCTAGGTTACAGGGATGTAAACACACCAGCATCGGTTGTCAAGTGATGTTGGGGAGACAAACACAGACACACAAACATATACATATATTATTGTCATTGTCATTTAATGTCTGATGACAGGCTTCTTTTAGTTTCCATCTACCAAATCCTCTCACAAGGCTTTGGTCGGCCCGAGGCTATAGTAGAAGACACTTGCCCAAGGTGCCATATAGTGGGACTGAACCTGGAACCATGTGGTTGATAAGCAAGCTACTTACGACACAGCCACTCCTGTATATATTTTCTATCCAAAATTGTTCTGAGTTCCAGCCTTGTTCAAATCAACTTTGTGGTGATTTAAATAGTTGATTCTCTTATAACTATGCTCTTGCATTCCTTCAAGTGTAACAGAATGAGTGAGAGTATGAAGGGGTGCTGAAAAGTTCCTGGCTTTTGGTAAAAGAAAATACTGGAGAGTCAGTTACTTATGATTTTATCCAACATATTCCCCACTCAGGTTCACATACTTATGGCAGTGGTCCTTCAGTTTTTATAACTCAGAAAGTTGGGCCTCCAACCTAGCCTTTCACGATACCCTTAAAACCAGGAACTTTTCAGCACCTTCTTGTATATATGAATGTTTATATATATATAATAACAAATGGTAAAATTAATTAATTAAGAAGTAATCAGTAATTTCACCAAGTAGAATTCGGCATGAAAAAGACCATTTCATGGTAAGCTTAAGTAATACTTTATAATCAGGGTTCAGCAAAGATTTGCTTCACCACATACCAAAGTTTAGAAATAGCAGTCAAAAAATCTTAGCTATTCCTTCTACTTTAAAAGGGACTCCCTAACCCTAACCCTAACCCTGGTTTTTTCTGGGAGTCCCTTTTAAAGTAGAAGGAATAGCTAAGATTTTTTTGACTGCTATTTCTAAACTTCGGTATGTGGTGAAGCAAATCTTTGCTGAACCCTGATTATAAAGTATATATATATATATATGTGTGTGTGTGTGTATGTGTGCTCTTTTATAAACAAATTTTGAAGTGCTGAGTGAGTTGGTATTTTATAGAAGATAAAAGCAAATAGCTGTGGAAACAGCTGAGATGATCAGGTAAATACCCTTAGAAGATAGATAAAAAAAAAGTGGCCCCAGGAAGTCACTACAGGGAATTGAACCTTGTACCTCTCATGTTTATATGCACATTACTGGTTTCTGTCACCAGATTGTAGCACCACCTTTTAAAGGCTTTAATTAATTGTACTGGCCCCAGTATTTATTTCATTTATCTATGTCTACTCGCTAAATTGCATTTTCAATATAAAGGAATGCAATTCATCACTCCAGTTTAGATCAGTGAGCATAAACACACAGGAAAACTACATACATACACACTCTTGTATGTGCATGCATGCATGTGCCCTGGGCTGTCACACACACTTTCTGTCTAACAAATCCTGCCTATAATACAAGCAACAATGGTTTGTTACTTATACGAAAAGGTCAAAAGAGATCCCTCCATTATTCGAAAACCTCACTTGGATATGTGGTCTGTGATAGAATTGAAAGATGGGTCACGTCATTAGCTGAAACCCTCATGCAATGATGGAAGTGAGAGTCTGAGTCCAATGCTGAGTTAAGACAACATACATCAGTTTCATAGTGCTACCACTGTTTGTGTGTGACTGTCTGTGTATATGAAAGAGAGAGAAAAAAGGTGGGGTAAATATTTCCCATCATTCTGTGTAAAACCAAAGTATCTTTGACAGATGTGACATGAAACATTTTGAGCCCCTGATACCAATTTCACATGCTGGCACTGTTTAACCATTTAGCATTCAGATTACTCTGTCAAAAGTAAGGCTTATTTATTCACATTATTTTGAATTAACCCTTTAACATTTAAAGCGGCCATATCCGGCCAAAAGTATTCTGCCTGTTTTATGTTCAAACTGGCCAGATCTGGTCTATCACACCATCCCTACAATATCGTTTTAAAAATTAACAGCTACCTCATCAAAATCTCATAGCTACAAGATAATGCATGATTAGTTCAAAACAATGTGGATAAAAAAGGATTAATTTTGGCAGAATAATGCGAACACTAAAGGGTTAATTGTGGATTATCTTGTAGCTTCAAGATTTCAACAATGTATTTGTTTATTTGTTTTTAGAATGACATTGTCACGTAGATGTAAGTGGCCAGATTTGGCCATTTTGAACATAAAACAGAATATTTGGGCCAGATATGGCCAGCTTAAATGGTTAAGGGGTAAAACTATTGTTAGTTAAACCCAAGTCAAGTTAACTCTGATGGAACAGACATGATCAAACATGTTCCAGCTGTAATAACCAGTCTTTTTGTTTTAACCAGGACTACATTGTACCAATGCATCTTTCCTATTGTGCTTTTTTTTTTTTTTTGTTATTTATATGATGGGTACAGTGTGATTTGTGAGAAATTTAGTTATTATTTCCTGCTGGTCAAGCAACTCCATAGAAGCTCAATTCAGGTTGGTTCCCTCTTTGATTCAGGGAGCTGTTATTTGCAGTGTGGTTAGAGGATATACAATGAACCAATGGGGGAAGTCTTGTTAGACAAAGGGCTCTTGGCTGCAAGCATAAACACAGACCTCGGCTAGCTGTTAATAACCAACCAGGCCAGAAAATGAACCACTGATCCTACAGTTGGATTGGTTGTTGTCTGATAGATATTCTGTCCACTTAAACCATCCAATACCATTCCCACTTACTACACATAAAACAACAACAACAACAACAGTGGTAACAACAACAAGTAAACAGTATGAAAATAATCGATATTTCTCAATTTTATCATACTTTGCAAGAAATGTAGAACATTCTACAGAAGAATACTTGGCAGAAGAATCTGTATTTGGCAGTAGGTGGAGGGAGGGAATTGGAGGAGGAGGGTGGAAAGTCCAAGGACATTAATATGATTTATGTTTAAGCTCTTCCTTGTAACTCCAAATAAATTATTTTTCACTAATTCTTTGTTTTTTTTTTTTATTCTCTTTCGTTTCACGTATTTTTTTTTCTGGTCGGGGTTTCTTCACCCCCTCCCCCCACCATTCCTGCCACCTCACCCATGTTCTCGATCCCTTTATTAATATTTTATTTGTTGTTGTTGTTGTTGCTTCTGCTGCTGCTGCTGTTGTTGTGGTTGTTATTTTGTTTATTTTAGGTTTTAATTTTTATTTTATTTATTTTTTTCATCTCAAATATCCTCTGCCCACCACTCATGGAAATTTTTTCTTTATTTTTTTCATCTTCTCTTTTCCTTTCCTGCTTTATTTATTTATTTATTCCTGTTGTTTGCGTCATCATTCATTATTTTATTTTATTTTATTTTTATTTTATTTTAATTTCTTTTTTCCCCTATCTTTCCCATCCTCTCATGTTTCATCAACACTATCTCCTCATTTCCTCTTTCACCATTGTCGTTGTCTTGTCTTCTCTTTACCTTCTTTATTTTTTTTTTTTTCAAAATTTCAAAAATTTTTTTTTCTTTCATCACCCCCATCCATTACCACCACACTCCCCTTCATCTCTTTGCCTGTTGTTTCCCTTCCACACCCCCCACCAATCCATCTCTATCAGTGTCTTCTTGCTGTCCTAACCATTGTCAGTCATCTCATTCCGTCCTTCTTATTACCTCACCTTTTTTTTTTTTCCCTTCGTTAGAGCCGTTCATTCTCATTTAAACCATTCCATCATCTCTTTTTCACTTTGTTATTTCAATCTCATCTGTTTTCCTTTTCTCCCCCCTCTCCCCATCATCATCTCTTTCCATTTTCTTTTCATCTATGTCTTGTCTTTTTTCTCTCTCTCTCTTTCTCTCGTTTCATCTACATTATCGTTATTCTTGTTTTTCTTTTGCTTATTTTTCCTAAATTTATGTTACTAGTACAGTTTATCTTTTTTTGTTTTTCATCTCTATTAATCTTTTCCATTTTATTTATTTATTTCTCTTTTATTATCATATTCTGTCTTTTTATGTCATCTTGTTTCACCTAGCTTGCAATCTCATTTCACCCTGGCTTGTAATTGTTTTTATCTACATTGTCTTGTCATTTTTTTTGCCTATTTTGTCAAATCATGTTCTCTCTTTTATCATCTCCTTTTTGCCTTTCTTTTTTTTGTTTGTTTTATATTTATTTCCTTATCATTTATTTGCATCATCATCATCATCGTCTTTCTCTTTCCTTGTTTACAACTTAACTATCATCTCTTTCCTATTGTTATCATTTTCTCTTCTTTGCTTTCATCTCACATCCTCTTCTTTGACATCTCAGTTTTCTCTTTGTTGTCATTCTATTCCATCTCCATCATCATCATTATTTACCATCCATTTTTCTATGCCAGCACAGCTCAGACAGTACATGTTGAGGAAGATTTTCTATAACTGGATGCCCTTCTTGTCACCAACCCTCACCTTTTCCCAAGCAAGGTTAATATATCACATAGCCAAACATGTTTTCCATGGAAGACTAAAAACAAACTCATTGGTGTAATGGTGATGCTCCTTTAAAACCATGCACACACACGCACACATCTATACACATACAACAGGCTTTCAGTTTCTGCTTGCCAAATTCACTCAAGTCTTTGGTTCACCTGAAGCTATAGTAGAAGACACTTGCCCCAAGGTGACATGCAGTGGAATTGAACCTTAGACCACATAGCCAAACCTACACCTAAAATTGTCTTATTAGTTTGTTGTTGTGTCAACAAGACAGTTTTTTTCACACATCTCTTTCTTTCATATCTCAGACTGAATCAGCTAAAGAACCTGTGTGTGGTTGTGCCACCTGCTAGAAATAGTAACCAAATTTCTTTCTTCATAAAGTAAAGACTCATTGCATAATGTAGTTCTTTATATATATACACCTGGGTATAAAAAAGAAAAGAAAATGGATGCTTTGTTGCTGCTGAAATGATTTGTGGGGTTAAGAAGTTTGCTTCCCACCTACATAGTTTTAGATTCAGGCCCCTTGGATGGCATCTTGAACAGGTGTCTTCTACTATTAATCTCAGACCAACCAAAGCCTTGTGAGTGGATCTGGTAAATGGAAATACAAAGAAGTTAGCCATATATACATATCATCATCATCGTTTAATGTCCGCTTTCCATGCTAGCATGGGTTGGACGGTTCAACTGGGGTCTGGGATGCCAGAAGGCTGCACCAGGCCCAGTCTGATCTGGCAATGTTTCTACGGCTGGATGCCCTTCCTAACGCCAACCACTCCGTGAGTGTAGTGGGTGCTTTTTACGTGCTAGATGAGGCTGGCAAACGGCCACAATCGGATGGTGCTTTTTACGTGCCACCAGCAAGGTTGGCAATGGTCACGAACGGATGGTGCTTTTTACGTGCCACCGGTACAAGGCCAGTCGGGGCGGCGCAGGACACAAAGAACACATCTAACGGAAACCAACAAAACACAACATGCAGAAAAATAAACGATAGAATGACAAACAGCAAACAGGACAAAAACAAGATACACGGACTGTTGGCAGCCAGTTTCTTCATCTGCTGGAGTCCGGAAAGTCCTTGTAGTTTCGCACCCCATATAAAACAAAACAGGAAGTAGAAAAAATTGTTGGTATTATTTATTCACCAACTCTTTTGTTTTGTTATAACTCTGCAATCAATATTTCCAGAATTTTCAACTCTAATATGTACCTCACATCAGTACAACAACTCCATACTAGATTGTAATACTGGGATTAGCAGATGTACTTCAAGAGGATACAGCTTGGATCTTTCCCTACCTGCAAAACATCACTACACACACACACACACACACATATAGTGTGTGTTTGTGTCTCCTTATCGTGACATCCCATGATAGTTGTAAATAAATGTGTCTGTCATGACAAATGAATTGGTGTCAGTCATTTTCAGTCTTCTGTGGAAACCTGTCTGGTCTTGGGGAGATACGACCTTGCTTGGAAACAGGCGAGGGTTGGTGACAGGGAGAGCACCAGTCTGTAGAAAATCTCACTGAACTCCACCCAATCCATGCAACCACTAACCACAGAAAAATGGACATTAGAATGATGATTCTTGGATCAGGGCTGACCATGGACTTGAGAACAATAACAATCTTTGACATCACCATATTCCTTTTATTTCAAGATTACTGTTTCCAATTTTACCAATTTTCCCCACCTTTCCATCCTCCTAGACATCCCCTCTCCTTCATAGTTATATTTGCATTTATCGTTTTTCTTTTCTTTTTTTTTTTTCCTCACATTCAATGCCAAACTATTGCCAAATTTACATGTTTGTGAAGAATATTCTACTCTCCTGAAAAAGGATTATTCTCTCTCTCTCTTTCTCTCTCTCTCTCTTTCTCTCTCTCTCTCTGTTTCTACCACTCTGCAACTCCCTACTAATGTCATCACCCCTCCTCTCCTCACTACAGCCACCACCACCACCGCACTGTACACAAGATACAGCAACAACATTCTTTAGTTTCCATGGAATGATAAAGTAGATTCCCAGTTACTTCCTGTCAGATAATTAAACTGGATGTTGCAAAACCTCATCTCCACCCATTCCACACCATGCCATGCCAGCCACACCACCGCCACAACACTCACCACTACTGCCATCACTACTACTGCTGCAGTGGCCTCCACCACCATTAGCATTATATTCATCAATCTTGACCACTACCTGCCACCACTACCACCTAAAACAACAACTACAACAACAACAACAACAACCAATATTGACTACCACCAACACTAATATCACTAGTACAACCATCATCACCATCATTGCTTTTACTACCACCACCACCACCACCACCACCACCACCATCCACTAATAATACCACCTTCATAACTACTACTTCCTCTACTACTCCCATCTTCAACACCACAGCAATCATCATCATCATCGTCGTCCTCATCATCACAGTTTGTCTCTGCTGCTTTGTTGAAATATTGTATACAACTAGGTTAACTGCTTTCCTTTCCTTCTTTGTGCCCACATTAGAAATCATCATCATCATCACCATCATTCTTGCCTTACATAGCAGCAGCAGCAGCATCTTTATCACTTTAATCTTCATCAGCATTATCATCATCTTGATTATCATTATCCTCATCACTGGGTAATGAGCATTTCTGTCACTAGCAAACTCCTGATATCATCATCATCACCATGCTCATCACCAAGTTCCCCATCTTCACCAGACTCACCATTATCATCACCATCATCACTATTATCATCATCATCACCTTAACAATCAATAGATATCGACACCACCAATACCACCAACACCACTATGACCACCCTGTCATCACTTTCAACAACCTCCTTACCATCATCATCATCATCACCATCATCGTTACTACTTCTCAGAAGCTGGGCAAGGAGAGGATTGATGTTTGGGTGGAGAGCGGCTACTGCAATGCTACCAAACATAGCTTCTCTTCCTTCAAGACTCAGCCATAAAGTCAGATGCTACCACTTTGAAAGCTAATCCAATCTGACAGGTTTTCATGTCTTCCTTAGAACTTTGAGTTTTTTGGGGGTTCCTTTTAGAGAGAGTTAAAGAGAGAGAGAAGTAGAGAGGTTTTTTTTTTTATTTCCATCATATTATTATTATTATTATTCAGGTCACTGCCTGGAATCAGGCATATGGTGTAGTGGTTAAGATCATGGGCTACCAACCCCAAGATTCCAAGTTCGATTCCAGGCAGTGATCTGAATAATAATAATAATAATAATAATAACATCGAAAAATACCTTAGGAATGAGAACCCAGGTTCGAGATTTCCCCAAGACACCCGATGAAGGCTGGAGGGTGTATCAGCCGAAACGTTTTAACAACAAACAAGATGTGGACAAATATCAGTCAAATGGAAATAATGTAAATAATTCCTTATCTCTTAAATATCGAACAGTGTGTGTTGTTATAGTTTAGTCCCAGGTCAGCTATGATCAGAGCAATTCTGTGGTCAAAGGCATTCCACTAATGACCATTACAACTCAGTTTTCTTTTCAAAAGTACAGTAGGTGCAGGTATGGCTGTGTGGTAAGAAGCTTGCTTCCCAACCACATGGTTCTGAGTTCAGTCCCACTGCATGGCACCTTGGACAAGTGTCTTCTATTGTAGCCTCAGGTCAACCACCACCTTGTGAGTGAATTTGGTAAACGGAAACTGAAAGAAGCCTGTTGTAGAAGTGTATGTGTGTATATATACATGTGTGTGTGTGTGTGTGTTTGTCCCCCACCACCACTTGACAACTGTTGTTGATGTGTTTACGTTCCTGTAACTTAGCAGTTCAGCAAAAGAAATCGATAGAATATGCACCAGGATTTAAAAAGCAAATAAGGACTACGGTCAATTCATTCCACTAAAATTTCTTCCAGGTGGTGCCCCAGCATGGCCACAGTCTAATGACTACAACAAGTAAAAGATATCCGATGCGTACCAAGTCCCTGGTCAGCTGTGGTCAAACGGTGGGGTGGGTGGGTGACACACACTCATACACATAATGCCATCCCTTCTCCCAGTTTCCATCTACCAAATTCACTCATTGGTCATCTTGGACATAAAGTAAAAGACATTTGCTCAAAGTGCCACCACACAGTGGGACTGAACCTGGGATCACATGGCTGCAGAGTGAATCTTCTTAATCACGCAGCCATGCCTGCACACACACACACACACACACACATAAAGCATTATTAACTTCATATTGTATATTGTCCTTTAATGTTTTCATTATCTTTATTGATTTTATTGGGGTGGAAAATGGTGTTTGATGTTTTTTTCTTTTTGTTTCAATGTTTGTTAACATTTTTTTGTTCTTTTTTCCTTTCTGTTACCACAAACTGGTACAAACCATATTTACTGGTAATAATGAATTGAATATCGTTCGTTAGGTAAATAGAAAATTGATAGATAATTGATAAATAGCTATGTAATTGATAGAGTAATTGATAGGTTGATAGATTAGATTTAGATTAGATTAGATTACAGATTATATTAGATTATAGATTAGATTATAGATTATACACTAGATTAGATTTTGGATTAAATTCAGATTGTGGATTATATTGGATTATAGATAAGTTTACAGATTAAACTTGATTATAGATTATGGATTAGATTACAGATTAAATTGGATTATAGGTTATGGACTATATCAGTTTATAGATTAGATTAAATTATAAAGAGATTAAATTACAGATTAGATTAGGTTACAGATTAGATTATAGATAGATTAGATTAGATTCCTCATTAGATTATAGATTAGATTACAGATTAGATTTGGATTAGATTAGCATGTTGTCTATCTTTAGGTTCTGAGTTCAAATTCTACCAGGATTAACTTTGTCTTTCATCTTTTCAGAGTAAATAAAATGTGTACCAGACTAGAGTCGATGCAACTGACGTACCCTCTCCCCTAAAATTTCTGGCCTTGGTGCCAAAATTTGAAACCCTTATTACTATTATTATTGTTGTTGTTGGTGGTGTTGTTGATATCAAGATTTTTATTGAGATTTGTTGTTTTCTTTGTTTCATTTCAGGTTCCTTATGAACTGTTGAATAAAAAATTTCGTTCTGCTCAGAAAAACATCGACCGTGAGATTTCTCATCTACAAATTGTTGGTAATGACTTGGAGAAGTGCCTGCAGAAGAAGCCTGTCACCGTTGGAGAGGTTACAAAAGCCCTTGATTCAGTCGTCGAAAAACTGACCTTTCTTAAACGCAAGGTAAGTGAGGGACAAAAGAAGCAGTTATCTCATTTTAATCTCGACTAGACTACAGAGTCTTATTTTCTTGGCTTGAAATATTCTAAAAGGATACTTACATACTTCGCTTACTCTTCCATCTTGTTGGTTCGACCTTCATATATATTTTATTTGTAATTTGGTTGTTTGATCTGACCCTTTGCTTTTCATGCTTTCATATAAATATATGTTTTAAAGTTGCAGTCATGGCAGATACTGGTGTCACACAAATGGCACCCATGCCGGTGGTACATACAAGCACCCAAATCAGACTGGAGTCTGGTGCAGCCTTCCAGCTTGTCAGCCCTGGTCAGACTGTCCAACTCATGCCAGCATGGACATTAGATGATGATGATGATGATGTGCGTGTGTATGTTTGGTCCCCATCACTGCTCAGTAACTGCTGTTGGTTTGCTTATGTCCCTGTAACTTAGCTGTTTCACAAGAAGAGATTGATAGAATAGCTACCAGACTTTAAAAGAAAACAAAGTAATGGGGTTGATCTGTTTAACTAAAATCTTTTGAAGCAGACTCCCCACCACCACCACCACCACATGACCACATTCCAGTAACAAAAACAATTAAAAGATGAAAGATAAAGATGTATATTTCTGAAACTCCTGAATAAATCACACATAATTGAAAAACTCAGAGTAGCAATGGAGTTCATTCAGTATATAGGAATGTATATATAAACAGGTATGTAGGCAGGTGTATATAATAAGAAGCAGTTTCTACCAGCTACCTGAAGTAAACTTTTCACCTAGTCAATCACTGTACACAATCAGGGTAGTAACCAAATCTCAACTAATAGCTGAATGCCATTGAAGAGGGAGACCCCATGTTGTTTGTAAGTCCTAAATATTAGATACAACATTGCCAGCATTCAAGGCAGCCAGTTTGTGACTAAGATAGTTAATCTGTATTCTTTGTTAGAACAACAGCAGACTTCATGCAATATATTTTCTCAAGAGCTTACTCAGCAGTGTCCAGGGCTGATCAAACAATTGCAAGCTTACAAGCCTATATATGGTTAGGGGGGATCGTTTTTAATGGCTAAAGTAGAAATGAGAAACTATGTATACATATATACATTTACATGTGTTTGTGTGTGTGAGATCAAATATGAAGATAGCACAAGGAAGGTTTAATGCAATATAACTTTGTGTGAGAATGCAAATGATGCTAGTCCCTGACATTCTCATAAAAGAAAGGGTGCCAGAGCAGAGAGCGAGATAGAGACATTCACTACATATCATGGACATCATCAGCCATGAATGCTATTACCAACAACACCTCTGCTATCATCGTTAGCACCATCCCTACCAGTGCCACCACCATACATGCCAGAAAGATTCTGAAAAGGAAAAAAAAAAAAAATTAAAAGGAGAGACAAGATGGCCTTTGACCATATAAGTCTGTTCAATGAAGGCTGATCTGGAGCTTGGGAAACACCATGGTGTTTATTGTTTATTACACTGCAGTCTCTATGCAATAAATTGCCACATGGCAATGTGAGTGTGTTTGAAAGAGAGAGAAGGACAGAGAGAGAGAAAGAGAGGCTTGGTGCTGGACCAGGCTGAATGCTTAGAAATGGTTCTGTGTGTTAGAGATTTCTTTTGAGCAATGGAAGAAACATTTGATCATGGCGAGGTGGAGAATTTCATTGTGGTCGTAGCTAGTGTACAGCTAACCCCCAACCTTGACTCTAACACAACATTTGCAACAGCAACAACACATCATAGTATGAATATATAAAAAGAATAACATATATTGTGCATGTGTGTGTGTGTGTATGTAGATGTGTATATGTATGTATGTATGTAGCTGTATATATATTTATGTATGCATATATGTATGCATACATATGTATGTATATGTATGTATGTAGTTGTATATATATTTATGTATGTATGTATAGATATGCGTGTATACATATATATTTATATGTATGTATACATATATGTATATTTGTATATATATATATTTATTTATATAAATATATTTATATACATATATATTATCATCATCATCTTTGTCATCATTTAGCGTCTGCTTTCCATGCTAGAACTAGAACTGGTAAACCAGAGAGCTGCACCAAGATCCAGTCTGAATAGGCATGGTTTCTATGGCTGAATACCCTTCCTAACGCCAACTGCTCCAAGAGTGCTCTTTACATGCCACTGGCACAAGTGCCAGTTACATGACACTTGCATAAGTCACATCTTATAATTTCACTTGGCTTGGCTCAGTATATCGCCTAAGGTCTTGTTCACTTGCCATTAGGCCTAACTTTCAAAGCTCATGCTTCACTACCTCATCCCATGTGTTCCTGGGTCTACCTCTTCCACAGGTTCCCTTGGCAATTATAACTCACACACACACATACACACACACATATAGATAAATAGATAGATAAATCAAAGGTAGGACAGAAAGAACACAAGCAGAAATCAAGTGTGTGTGTGTGTGTATCCAACTCATCCCAGCATGGAAGGTGGATATTAAATGATGATGATGACGTATATCATCATCATTGTTGTTTAACATCCATTTTCCATGCTGGCATGAGTTAAGTGGTTTGACTGAGTTCTGGAAAGCCAGCAACTGCACCAGGCACCAATCTGATCTGGCTATGTTTCTACAGCTAGTTGCCCTTCCTAATACCAACCACTCCAAGCTACTCGCACAGGAGCCAGTCAGGAGGCACTGGCATCAATCACGTTTGGATGGTGCTTTTTACGTGCCACCAGCACAGAAGCCAATCAGGCAACCTGGTATAAACAACAACTTCGGCGGAATTTGAACCCAGAACTTAAACATGAACGAAACGTCACAAAGAATTTCGCCTGGCGTGCTAACAATTCTGCCAGCTCATATACATGAACGTATGTAAGCATATACATACATGTATGATGATGATGTGATGTCAAAACAAAGGTTACAATAACATACACAAATAAATGTACACGCACACACTCACATGCACACAGACACACACTGATGCACACATATGCATATATATACATATATATATATATATATATATATATATATATATATATATATATATATATTTCAACTTCTTTTAGTTTTTGTCTACCAAATCCACTCACAAGGCTTTTTTAGTTGGCCCAAATTTATAGAAGACACTTGCCCATAGTACCGCACAGTGGGACTGAACCTGAATCCATGTAGTTGAGAAGCAAACTTCTTAACCACACAGCCATGCCGGCACCTAAATAGATATGAAATTTTTGTTTCGATGGAGGGTTTTAATTTAGATCTCTTTAAAAGAGGAAATTTGTGCCATAGAGCCAGCTGGTCTGAGGCCGGCTGGTATTGAAAAGGGTTAAAGATGTCCGTATACCAATAATAGGAGTAACTGATGCATACTTTCATCTTCTGAAAGAATTTAATAAAAGTGTTTCATTAATGGATGAGATGATCTTATTTTACTCACCAATGCTACAACAAGTAAGACAGATAAATACGCTAATTATATTAAACATTGATGTCTACATCAGCAAATTAGACAATGACTGCACATACAAAAGACAAATTAATGAATTATCCAATATCACTGTTTTTCTACTATATTATGTATGTCTTTATGGCTTTTATCTTTTTTTTTGTTTTCATCTTGTTTTATCGTTTATTTGTTTTTGTGGTTGGACTGTGGTCATGCTGGGGCATTGCCTTGAAGGTTTTTAATCGAACAATTCAACCCCGGGATTTGTTTTTAAGTTAGGTACTTATTCTAATGGTCTCTTTTGTTGAACCACGAAGTTATAAAGACGTAAATTAACCAACGTTGGTTGTCAAGCTGTCGTAGGGGACAGACACAAAGGTGTGCACACTTGTGCATGTAAACACACACGTGTGCGCACACGCACACACACATGTATGTATATGAGATGCTTTTAGTTTCCATCCCCAAAATCTACTCACAAGGCTTTGGTCAACCTGGGTGTATTCTCTTGTATTCTTTTACTTGTTTCAGTCATTTGACTGTGGCCATGCTGGAGCACCACCTTTAATTAAGCAAATTGACACCAGGACTTATTCCTTGTAAGCCTAGTACTTATTCTATCGGGGTCTCTTTTGCCAAACTGCTAAGTTACTGGAACGTCAACACACCAGCATCAGTTGTCAAGCGATGTTGGGGGGACAAACATAGACACACAAACATATACACACACACACATACATACATATATATATATAATATATATATATAATATATATATAATATATATATATAATATATATATATATATATATATATACACACACACATATATACGATGGGCTTCTTTCATTTTCCATCTACCAAATCCACTCACAAAGCTTTGGTCGGCCCGAGGTTATAGTAGAAGACACTTGCCCAAGGTGCCACATACTGGGACTGAACCTGGAACCATGTGGTTCATATAATAGAAGCCTTTAGCCAAGTGGTTCCCAAAGTGGGCAGTATTGCCCCCCCTCCCCTGAGGGTGGTGGAAAGTTCCAAGGGGGCAATAATGAGGTAGTGATTCATGTAAAAACAACAAAACAATGGGTTTATTAGGTTAAGTTTTATTTGTGAAGTACAGTTGCTTTGAATTTGCTTCAGAAAGAGGTCTATGTTTGTGACACGGTTAGTTGGGGTGGGGGCGGTAGGAATGTGGCCTGGGTGTCAAGGGAGCAGCAGCAAGAAAAAGTCTAACCAAAAATTAATTTGAATTTTTTTTAGTTGTGCAGCCTGCCGCATGAAGAACCATGTCTCGTACAGTCCACTTCTCAAAAGAAAAAGTTGCCCTTGCTTGTCCTAGACCTTATATTTAAATAGCAGCCACATCTCCCTGAAATCTCACTCGATTGTTTTATTTATGTTCTCCTGCAAACAACACACACACACACACACATATATATACACACATATATATCTGAGTTTGTTATAGGTTAGCCTACATGTAGAAATGTGACTTCATTTTGAAATCCTCCCTGAGGAAATACCCACTTGACTGGTTTCAAATATGGGAATTTGAATTGAATTTCATTTCTGTAATTGTATTGATTGGGTGTGGAAACAGCTGTAGTTAGGAATTTCTCAGTATGAATTTGAATGTCTTTAAGTAAATAACATCTGTAAGTCAGTTTTATCTATTTTCTTCATTTTCTCATTCACATACACACACACACACACACATATATATATATATGTTGCTTGTTTCTCCACCATACTTTGGCCTTTCAACACTTGGCATACAGCAACCTTCATCACCTTCTTCTCTCAATTACTTCCCCTTGGTAGGGAGTTTTTTTCCACTTCCTTTTTCTTTGTTCTTTTCTGTCATGCCAATGATGAAGAAACCTCATGACTGCTAGTGGCACAAAATATTTTTAAAAAACACTCAGTACACACTATGGAGTGGTTGGCATCAGGAAGGGCATGCAGTCATAGAAACAATGCCAAAGATTGTATTTGGAGCACAGTGTAGCCCTGTAGTTCACTGGTTCTTTGTCAAACCATTCTATTCATACTAACATGGAAAGTGGACATTAAATAATGATGATGGTGATATAAGTGATACAGTCTTCTTTGCTACTAAGATTTTACTCATTGCTTGGTTGACCATGAAGTCTATCAATTGTAGGCATTGCTTTCAAGTGTGGAATTTCTTCCCTAAATCTTTGACCAATTTCTTTATGAAAACTAGGTCAGCAGTAAGCAAAAAGTTCCTCTTTATCACCAGCCTTTGCACTCCAGGCCTACTTTATCCAGTGAATTCCTTCCCATTCCGAGTTTTAGCTGCTGTCTCTTGCTGACAAAACAACCACATAGAGGTTCCCCGCTGCAACTCCTTTCTTCCCTTTCCTTGTGCAATCGACAGTGAACACAGTCGGTGGGGGGGGGGGAGAGTTAGAAGTGTGGTGGCAGGATTAAGGTTAGGTTTATGTTGTTACAGACTACAGAAATTGATTTATCATCTTTATTGTGTTGTGTCCGTGAATGCGTGTACCGTCTTTGACACCTTCATCGCTGGCACCGCCATCAGCACAACCATCAGCAGTACAAAACACTGTCACTTATACTAGCATCATCATCATCACCGTCATCGTCATCAATTACATTATCGTTATTGATGTCATTTGTTGTTGTTGTCGTCGTCGTCGGTGTAGTTTGATGAAGACATTAAAGTTAATCGCTGTATTTTGAAGATTCCTGAAATCATAATATTCTGTTGTATTTGTTCTCTTTATGTGTGTACGTATGTGTGTGTCTGTGTGCACATATTTTAGGCGTGAGTGTGTGTGTGTGTGTGTGTATGTACATATATTTATAGGTGTGTACATATATACATGTGTGTGTGTGTATATAACTATAAAAGTATATATCTATATTTGTATATGTATATCTATGTATATATATATATATGTGTGTGTGTGTGTGTTTATGTATCTATGTATATATTTGTGTGTGTGCGTGTGCATATGTATGTATGCATGCATCTATATGTATGCATATATGTATGTACGCAATATCACCATCACCACTATTTCCAAATCAACTGATTTTGATTTTCTTTTTCTCCGTTATTGTGTTAGGATCAGCAATAACAACAAAAACAAAATCGTTCCAATCAGTGTTTTCTCTCTTATTTTGCCAAAGACATCTAGAATTACTTTTTATTACCACAATGCACACACACACACACACACACACCACAAATGTTACATACATTGATACATATAAACATGTGTGTCTGTGTGAAAAAAAAAATATATATACACACACACACACACACATATATATATACACACACACACACACACATATATATATATATATATATATATATATATATATATATACACACACATTTACACACACATACATATATAGCACAGGTGTAGCTATGTGGTAAAGATACTTGCTTCCCAACCATGTGGTCTTGGCTTCAGTTCCACAGTGTGGCACTTTGGCAAACGATCTTCTACTTTAGCCCTGGCTAGCCAAAGCCTTGTGAGTGGATTTAATAAATGGAGACTGAAGGAAGTCTGTCATGCATTTGTGCATGTGTGTGTGTTTGTGTGTGTATGTATTTGTGTGTAATAGTGGCACCAGCAGTGTTATTTGTTCCCAATCTTCTGTTAAAAACTCACGAGAAAACCTTTATCTTGCTTGAAAGCAAGTGGCGGTTGGCGACAGGAAGGGCATCTAACAATTGAAAATCTTCCTCCACGGATTCAATCTGACCCATTGGAAGCACAGGAAAGTAGAATTGGATACTGAAATGACAATGGTAATGAAATGTTGCATCCACACAGACATACATATGTACTTATATACTTACATCGTCATCATCATCAACCTTTAACATTTATTTTCCATACGTGCCGCTGGCATGTAAAAAGCACCATTCGAGCGTGATCGTTACCAACGTCACCTTACTGGCACTTGTGCCGGTGGCATGTGAAAAAAACATTCGAGCAAGACCGTTACCAGTGCTGCTGGACTGGCTCCTGTGCAGGTGGCACATAAAAAACACCATTTGAGCATGGCCGTTGCCAGTACCACCTGACTGGCCCTCATGCCAGTGGCACATAAAAGCACCCACTACACTCTCGGAGTGATTGGCGTTAGGAAGGGCATCCAGCTGTAGAAACTCTGCCAGATCAAGACTGGAGCCTGGTGAAGCCATCTTGTTCGCCAGTCCTCAGTCAAATCGTCCAACTCATGCTAGCATGGAAAGCAGACATTAAACGATGATGATGATGATGACTGGCATAGGTTGAATGGTTTGACAGGAACTGGCAAGGCCAGGGACCACACATGGTCCCATAGTCTGTTTTGGCTTGGTTTCTATGGCTGGAAGCCCTCCTTAATGCCAACCACTTTACAGACTATACTGGATGCTTTTTGCGTAGCACTAGCACCAGTGCCTTTTACATGGCACCAGTGCTTCTTATGTGGCACCACAGTTTTAGGATCTCAATTCAGTTGTGATGTGCAGATCTTCTCGAGTACAGCACTGCACCACATATCTTGTGGGTCGGTCCCCTCAAGTACAGCAATGTGCCACATATCTCGGGCAGGCCTTACATTTTCCATAGTAAAAACCCTATGATTGTCCTTAATATAATATCTCTTCTCCACTATCTCAAATACTCTCCCACTTAATCAAAAGGAGCTCCCTCACCATTTTTTTCTTCTTTCCCGTCTTGGAAGCTACCTCGCATTCCCACTTATGCTGGGGGCACAAAAACAGCACCCAGCACACACGGTAAAAACAGTTGGTGTTATGAAGGGCATTTGGTCATAGAAATCATTCCAAAACCAACAGAGAGGATGATGCAGCCTTGTGGCTCACCGGATCCTGTCAAAGCATCCAACCCATGCCAGCAAAGAAAACCAACGTTAAATAATATTGAAGATGATATGGATATGTGTATGTGTGTGTGTGTGTATATATATATATAATATATATATATATATATATATACATACATATATATACATACATGTATATACACATACATATATATATATCTATCTATCTATCTATATATATATATATAAGAGAGAGAGAGATATATATATATATATATATATATAGATATATATATATATATATATACATAGATACACATACATATATATACATATGTATGTGTATTTGTATGTGTATATATACACACATACACACGTGTGTGTATTCTAATTAAATCAGAAATGAATTATAACTCTTGTGCAAGCAGTAACAACAACACCAGCAGCAGCAGCAGCAATAATCCAGCTGCCATGGTTACACATACTTGACACTGCTGTTTCTCTATTAAACTTATTGTCTCTTCTTGCTTGCTTAAAAAGAGATAGAAAAGGACAAGAAAACAGCCAACAACACACAACAATAGTGGGTTGGAGTGGAGTGGAGCTGAGTTGGAGTGGAGCTTTAGTTTGCTTCTTTGAGTCTAGTTCTGTATATTTTTTTCTCCTGTTTTTTTTTGTTATTGTTTTTTTTCTTTTTTTCTTCTTTTTTTTCTCTCTCCTCCATCTTTTCACTCACCTCCACTACCACCTGCCTTCTTTACTGTTTCTGTCTACATTCAAGATAAATATATATATACACACGCACACACACACACACACACACATGCATACACTCTCCTACTTCACAATGCATATATATGTTGTGTGTGTGTGTGTGTGTGTGTGTGTGTGTGTGTTTAAAGAAGGAAATATGATAATTAGCTAAAATTGAAATTCTAATCTTTGCTTGGTTTGAACTACCAAAGGTGGTTAGGGCAGTGCTGGTCGCAAATGACAATGGCGCTTGTGGGGAAGATGCATGCATTGACAAAGGTGGTGATGATGAGGAAATATTGTTTTCCTTTGTTATATATATACACATACACACACACACACACACATATATATATACACACACACATATATATATACACACACATATATATATATATACACACACATATATATATACACACACACATTTATATATGTATATATACACACACACACACACATATATATATATATACACACACACACACACATATATGTATATACACACACACACGCACATACATACACACATACAGAGAGGGAGAGAGTAGATTTTTATGTTCTGGACTAGAGGACAGAAGGTGGAGGGAAGGGGTTTATTTTTTCTTTCCTTTTTTTTTTTTTGCTTTTCCCTGTTTTTTTTTTCTCCTTTTTTCTCCTATTTATCTTTTCCATTCCAAGAGAGAGAAAAAAAGTGACATCATCATTGTTGTTGCCTTAGATTTTATTTAACTAGGCTTTTTACCTTGTCTGTCTCTGTGTCTCTCCTCCTCTCTCTCTCTCTCTCTCTAAGTTTATTAGTACTAACTGTTGTACTATTGTAGTGGTGGTGGTGGTGGAGGACCTACTATTCTTTGCCCTCCTTGCATCTGATGGCATTTAAGCCCAAGTCATCTCTGATCCAGTAGACGTGTGATCAAAGGCATTCCATCCATGACCAACCCATCTTTTTCTATGTGCAAGAAACCCCAGACACCACTCACACATTATTCAGTGTGATAAGATAGTTGGATGTGATTAAACCCTTCAGCACTCAGATTATTCTTTAGTCAAATGGAATTTTTTTTTTTAATTACATTGTTTTGAACTAATCCTGCATTATCTTGTAGCTTTGCGATCTTGGTGCTGAGATTGTTTACTTTTATACTAACACTGTAGGGTTAGTGTGAGATGCCAGATCCAGTCAGTCTGAACATTAACCGGATAGAATAATTTGGTTGAATATTACCAGTTTAAAATGCTGAAGGGTTAAGTGAGGTTTGACTGGCGGGGTGTGGGTGGGGTTCTAACAGATCCTCGTCAAACCAAGTGAAATCATAGTTGTGGCCAATGTTAGTGTCACATAACTGGCACCCGTGTCGGTGGCATGTAAAAAAGCATCCATTACACTCTTGGAGTGGTCGGCATTAGGAAGGGCATCCAGCTGTAGAAACCATGCCAAACCAGATTGAACCTGGTACAGCTCTCCAGCTTACCAGTTTCAGTCAAACTGTCTAACCCATCCAGCATGGAAAGCAGGTGCTAAATGATGATGGTGATTGAATAGCCATGTAAGTAGCTCCTGACTGATGTAGAATAATACTGGTGGCAGTAGTGATGTTTTTATTTGCTCCTAAAGCAACCTTTACTGCAAAGACCTATGGTTCAAGAACATCCAAACCATGACCATCTCATCTGTTTGGATGGTGTATCTCAGGCTTCCTTCAGTCATGCTTGACTATGAATTTCTTATTTCTTTACTACCCACAAGGGCCTAAACACAGAGGGGACAAACAATGACAGACAAATGGATTAAGTCGATTAGATTGACCCCAGTGCCTAACTGGTACTTATTTAATCAACCCAGAAAGGATGAAAGGCAAAGTCGACCTCGGCGGAATTTGAACTCAGAACGTAGTGGCAGACGAAATACCGCTAAGCATTTCGCCTGGCATGATAACGTTTCTGCCAGCTCGCCGCCTTATGACCACGAATTTCTGCACATGGAAAGTTTGTTTCCTAAGATCAGGTGTTGGCACGGGTGTTTTGTGAAAGATTAGCTGTTGTCCATGCCTGCAAGTCTCTCCTCGCCATTCTACCCATGCTTTCCAAGTTAAAAGACAGGTCTGATGAAACTTGGCACCAAGTGCCATCATGGACATTGTGATCAGAATACAAACAGAGCATCCTATGATAAATTCTAACAGTTCCATCAATCCAACACCCTAAAAGTATCCTTTTTTTTTATTGATTCCTAAAAGACATAAGGCAAAGTTGACTTCATTCAGCAGGAAATGAACTCAGGATACAGAGAGTTGGGACAAACATCATGAAAAACTGTATCCAATTTCTTTAGTGACTCTGCCAATTCACCAGACCTTCCTCGAACTACACTCTAAATCTAAAGTATACTCTTTACTCTTTTACTTGTTTCAGTCATTTGACTGCAGCCATGCTGGAGCACCACCTTTAGTCGAGCAAATTGACACTAGGCCTTATTCTTTGGAAGCCTAGTACTTATTCTATTGGGGTCTCTTTTGCCGAACCGCTAAGTTACGGGAACGTAAATACATCACCATCAATTGTCAAGTGATGTTGGGGGACAGACACAGACACACAAACATATACACACACATATATATATATATATATATATATATATATATATATATACACACATATATACGACGGGCTTCTTTCAGTTTCCATCTACCAAATCCACTCACAAGGCTTTGGTTGGCTCGAGGCTATAGTAGAGACACATGCCCAGGGTGCTACGCTGTGGGACTGAACCCGGAACCATGTGGCTGGTAAGCAAGCTACTTACCACACAGCCACTCCTGCGCCTATGAGAAAATAGTTTAGATAACATAATCCTATTTCCCCTAAAAGACAAGATGGTAAACAGCCAGAAATGTTTATGCCTTTTGGTATTCATCTATGTTCTTTAGTGTTTTAACTTTAAGTTTTGATAGGTTTGACATCATCTTTCAATGTTTCACTTGTTTTATTGACCACTTCTCATTATCATTTAACATCCATTTTCCATGCCGGCATGGGTTGAACTGACATTGATAAATCAAGTAACAAGATTGAATATAAGCCCTATATTGTTTTCTGTGTTGTTGTTTAGCACCATGTGAGCTGTGATTCAGAAAACGCCTTATTATCGACTATTCTTTTCATTTCGACGTGTATAGTATCCTGTATGTTCTTCCATTTTTAACTCTTTAGCATTCAGATTTCTCTGTCAGATGTAATGCTTATCTGCTCACATTGTTTTGAATTAATCATGCAGTACCTCATAGCTTCAAGATTTCAATGATGCGATTGTTATTTTCAGAATGACATTACAGGATAAATGTTAGAAACTGGATCTGACTAGTTTGAACATAAAACAGGGAGAGTATTTGGAGCCAGACGTGGCTGGTTTAAATTCTAAAATGTTAAGATAGGAGAGTATGAAATTTTCCCAAAATATTTGTCTACTCTTTCTAGCAAAGCTGAGTGACATTTTAGTGGCCAGCCCTTACTGTCTTGCAGTGTTCAATGTAATGTATTGTTGCAGCTTTCGGCCTCTGACAACTGGCTGTATTTAGTGAGGCATCCAAGGATAATTTAACTTGACCTGTCTCATTAATTTTCACTTGTAATGCTATGAGAACGGTCTCTTAATCAATAATGAAATTGCTCCCACAGCCTTGTTTAGTTGAGTGACCAGGTAAGATTTCATTTCAAGCCACCACAAGCCAACTAATCAGCTTTGTAATTCTGCCTTATTCCTCTTCTCTCCTGTTCAAAATTTTTTTTCTCTCCAGATTCTGGCGAATTCTTCCAAATTTATACTGAAATACATTACCAACCTGAATGGTACACTACATGATCAGTTTAACTTGACCATGTAGTAAATTGACTGTTTTCAGTTTGGGATATCTGTTTTAGAAAGGGACATTTTTGCCATAGTTAAATTAGGGGCCAGCAAAGCATTTTTATTTTTTTAATATTTTGTAAAGTAGGCTATATTGGAATTCTATAGCCTTGAGGGTCAAAGCATATGAAAAAAACAATAACAATGAAACCTTGATCATACAAGTCTATAGAAACAGCCAGCTGTTTGTTTTAAAAAAATTTTACTGTAGCTGTGTGGTTAAGAGGCTTGCAATGCAGTCACATGGTTTCCTCTCTACTATAAACACACAACCAGAAATTTTGCTGGTGGGGGAATAATTAAGGTCATTGACCCCATTGTTTGACTGCTAATTATTTTAGGCCAAGTCAACCTTAATGGAATTTGAACTCAGAACATAAAGCTGGAAAAAATGCCACTTGGAGTTTTGTCCAACATGCTAATAAATGTGCCAATTCACTGCCTAACTAATAATGATAATAATAATAATAATAATAATAATAATGGTTTCTGATTTAAGCACAAGGCCAGCAGTTTTGAGAAGAGAGGTATTACTGAATTTCATTGAACCCAGTACTTGACTCGTACTTAATGTTATCAGTACCAGAGGGATGAAAGGTAATGATGATCTCAGTAAGATTTCAAATCAGAACATAAGCATAACATCAGAAATCTGAAGGATGGAAATTAATTAAGTTGATTCCAGTCATTATTGACACTTTATTTTATCAAGACCCAGAAGGGTGAGGTAAAGTTGACCCCACCAGGATTTGAACTCAAAGCTTGAAGAGCCAAAATGAATACTGCAAGGCTCTAATGATTCTTTCAATTCATAAAGGTCTCTCAGATTGGCAGAAAGCCAGTGTTTTATAGTGGAGAGGTTATAGGGAATCCCAGGATATTATTGGGTCTTATTAACGTTGGCAGAATTTCAGCTGAGTGGCTACGCTGAAAATGGGAACTAGATACTATAATTTGGTAGTTAATTTATGCCAACTAAATGTTAACCCAGGCTACATCTGCTCCAATAATCACAGAAAATCTGTGATGGTTGATAATTGATGGCAAAATTAACTGCTATGGATTGCACTGTCCTAAAGTGTGCATGCATGTGACCAGGGACCACATGTGGGCTTATATTCCCTCTAAAACTCTGAACATGAACTCCACATCTCAACAGCAAATGACTACTACATGGCTGACCGTGAGGGATGTGGTGAACTCATTGGTGAAAGCTGGCTCAGCCCACCCCAGGTGGATGCTGCTGATTGCTGTGAGGATGAGGATGTTGATTGGTAATAATAAGGATGTTTTACATAATCTCTTCAACTTAGGAAGAAAGGGAGACCAAGTAAACTTTGTTGTGATTTGAACTCACCATCAAGAGGTGTAAATATCTAATACTGGAAGAAGGTGGCAAGCTGGCAGAATTGTTAGCACGCCAGACAAACTGCTTAGTGGCATTTCACCCATTTTTAAGTTCTGAGTTCGAATTCCACTAAAGTCAAATTTTCCTTTCACCCATTCAGGGTTGATAAAATAAGTACCAGGTGAGCACTAGGGGTCAATGTAATTGACTTACTTTCTCCCCCTGAACCTGCTGCCCTTGTGCCTACAAATTTTGGAGAAGGCGACCCCTGTACTTGATTGATGTAAAAGCTAATGTCAACCTCAATCGGATTTGAGCTTGAATCATAAATGGACATTGATTATTTAATATATGTCCATAAAGGCCTTAGTTTGAACAGGAGTCTGGGAAAACTTCAAGGAAATTGATCTCAGTATGTGGCTTGTATTTATTTTATCGACTCTCAAAGAATAAATGACTAAGTCACCCCAAGCAGGATTAAAAATCATAATCTATTGGGACGTAATTAAGTACCACAAGGTATTTAATCTTCCTCTCTATTGATTTATTTCTAAACATTTACTTCTTCATTACCTTTATTATTATTGTTACTACTGTTGTTGTTGTTGTTGTTCAGATCATTACTGCAATATGCAAAAATAAAAGAACAATATTAACTGTTTGTCTAACAAGGTGCATTCATTGCTACACACACCCCATACTCCTCGCCTTTCCCTTCACATTCTGCCTTTTCACCCCAACCCCTGCTTTCACGACTACTATTTTTATCTCTCTGTTTTCTCCCCTTTCTGCATCTTCTTTTTCTCATCTCCCTCTGCCTTTTCCTCCTTCTCCTCCTCCTACTCCTTCACTTTGTTGTGTCTGTTTTTCTAGTGAATGCACACATGCAATCAGACATATGCATTTCTGAAAATGCCTACAGGAACATGCATGCACATATACATACATGCATGCATGCATGCTTGCAGGTGTACAAATACATGGTTTATCAGGAAATACGTGCATTATCAGGTGCACACAGATGTATGCAATTAGTTAATGCATAAGTATGTGGCTGCAAAAAAATCACACACACACACACACTCATATGTAGAGGTGTAAATGCAAACACTCGTACAAAAATAACATATGCACATAATACACATACACATGTATGGATGTGCATATGCACCTGCATGCAAGCTTTCTCTCTCTCATTTTCCCTCCCTCTTTCTTTCTTTCTCTGTCACATATACACGCAGATGGAAACTTTACACAAACACACACACATGCATGCATAAAAATATATGCATGTATGTAAAGAGGAAATTATGCATACAAACATTTATCTACACATGCACATATCCATACACTTATGTGCAATTTTGCACACAGAATCTCACACACACACACAATCACATGTATATTGACACTGCCACATGAAGAAAATTTTCTCTTCTAGTTTCACATGCATTTATATAAACCACAGTTATCTGTAATTAAACACATATACACATGTATGTGTATACACACACACACACACGCACACACTGCCAACAATGTCACATTTCAAGGCAAGAATATTCCATGTAGAATGTTAATTGACAAAAGAATTTCCTTCAGAATTGAGGAATTTAGAGTAAAACAATTTTATCTGTTTCTCTCACTTCCTTCTTTACTCCTTCCACCTTCACCATCCATCCTTGTCTTTTTCTTTCTTTATCATTTTCACTCTCTCTCTCTCTCTCACACACACACACATATGCAATAACTGCTCAAAATACTGACCTACATCAGTACACATTATCATCATCATCATCATCATCATCATCAGTGAATTAATGGAATCAGTAATCTACAAACATACGTAAAGCTGTCTGCTAAATAATAAAATCTACATCTAGAAGGCTTCCAATCATAATTATAATGGTTTCTGATTTTGACACAAGGCCAGCAATTTCAGGTGGAGTAGGGTTAAGTCGATTACATCAACCCCATTACTCAACTAGTATTTATTTTATCAATCCCAAAAGGATGAAAGGCAAAGTCAACCTCAGCACATCACATATTGCTACTACTGCTACATTATGAAAGAGACTGTTTTTACATTGGCTTGTTCAGTGTTCAGCAACCTTTTTTCATTTGCAGTATTCTCTTATATTCTTTTCAAAATTCGGTGGCACACCTGAACTAAAAACATAACTAAAAGTATAACAGGAAACATTATATTCGGGTTACACTGTGGCACACCTAGCATTGTCTCATGGCACACCAGTGTGCCACAGTATGCCATTTGTGAAGCACTGGGCTAGTTCAATCATGATGCTCATTCATCAATCCTGAAGGGATAGGGATTACAAGCAAAGCCAACCTCAGTGGAATTTGAAATCAGAATGTCGAGAGCCAGAAGAAATGTCCCCGGGCATTTTCATCTGGCATGGTAAAACTTTTGCCAGCTCACTGCCTTAATAATAATAGTAAGTAATCCTTTCTATTAAAGGCACAAGGCCTAAAAGTTTGGGGAGGGGACTAGTTGATTACATCGACACCAGTGTTTCACTGGTACTTAATTTATAAATCCCGAAAAGATGAAAAGCAAAGTCGGCTTTGGTGGAATTTGAACTCAGAACATAAGGATGGACAAAATACCACTAAGCATTTTGCCTGACATGCTAATGGTTCTTATTTCTTTACTGTCCAGAAGGGGCTATACACAGAGGGGACAAACAAGGACAGGCAAACAGATTAAGTCGATTATATCGACTCCAATACGTAACTGGTACTTATTTAATTGAACGTTGTGGCAGACGAAATACCACTAAGCATTTCGCCCGGAGTGCTAATGGTACTGCCAGCTCACTGCCTTGACACAAGGCCAGCAGTTTTGAGGGGAGGGGCATAGTTAATACTATTGAACCCAGGAGATTCCTGGACTAACCCCTTCTGCTCAAAGTTGCTGGCCTTGTGTTAAAATATGTAATCGACTAGCCTCCCTTCCCCCAAAATTCCAGGCCTTATGCCTATAGTAGAAAGGATTATCATGATTATTATTATTACTATTATTATTATTATTATTTTTACTGTTATTAAATGGTGAGGTGGCAGAATATTTAGTGCATGCTAGAATGGGTCAACCATTGGCAGGAAGTGGAATGGTTAGAATTAAAAGTAAAAAATAAAAAATTAATGGGAAAGTGATACAAATGCTTGCGCGCGCGCACGCACACGCACACGCACACACACACACACACACACACACACAGAGAGGCAAAAGAGGGACTGCCTGGTAAGGTCATAAGGATGGGATATGTAGTTGGTGTTAATTAACATTAAGATAACATGAAGAGTTAGGTCTCATGATTCATCTTCATGTTGTTTTCTAGGGACTAGTAGTGTCCCTATACTTAATGTTGTTGTTTGGTCTAAGGTCAGCCCTGTCCTTTCTCCTTAATTATTATATATCTGGGATTTCCATCTGAAATGTGTCCATCCCTTTATATATATATATATATAGTTGTTGGATTTGAGTGATTTCAGAAACCACAGAGAGGTTTCCTCTTTGTGGTTGTGCTTGTAGGACATCATCATAGACTGGCTTGTGTGTGTGTGTGTATGAGGTAGTGTCTAGTTATGGTTGAATGGTTAGAGCAATTGGCTTGTGTATGTTTGAGGTAGGGGGTAGTCACGGTTGAATGGTTTAGACATGTCATTGTGTGTGGTGTGCTTGTTTGTGTATTAGGGTGTAGCTATGGCTGACTGGTTAAACTTGGTGTGGCATGGTGTGGTGTGTGTGTGTGTAGTAAAGAGTTCTCATTGATGAATGGCTAAGAAGTTGGCTTGAGTATTTTTGTGTGCTAGCATGGTCTACAATATGAAGAAGCTCCCTTTTGTCATTGTGAAACCCAGATTTAAATCCCACTGCATGGCAATGCAAGCTAGTGTGTCCTACCTTAGCCCCAGATCGATCCAATGGCCCAGAGCTTACTTCCAGTTTTCATAACATTAAACAGATGAAAGACAAATTGTTCCTCAAGATATGGCACTGATGTGGTTAAGAAGCTCCATTTGTAACTATTTTCTCCTGAGCTTTGGTCCTACAACATCCATATGAAAGATATTGTTGTATACAGTGCTCAGGTGCACTACAACTAAGAAAAAGAAAAGGGCAGTCAGGTGTTCTGTTGGAGGATTTCAGGAAGCATGGAAGTTTTGAGGGATGTAGTGTCTCAATAGCTAATGATTGATGTGGGTAGTTTATTCCATGCTTCACCAATTCTGAGCGAGAAAAAGTGTTTCTCAAAATCATGGGTGTTGTGTTGGTTTTTGATTTTGTAAGCCAGTGGCACGTAAAAAGAACCCACTACACTCACGGAGTGGTTGGCGTTAGGAAGGGCATCCAGCCGTAGAAGCATTGCCAGGTCAGACTGGGCCTGGTGCAGCCTTCTGGCCTCCCAGACCCCAGTTGAACCATCCAACCCATGCTAGCATGGAAATAGGACGCTAAATGATGATGATGATGATGATGTCCATGAGCATTTAACATATGATAGCTGCCTTGTGGTGATTATTGTGGATATTGGTTTATATCTTACCTGTGTGTGTGTGTGAAAAGGGGGTTAAAATCAGCTTCATGTTTCATTTGTCTGGAGTCTTCGTCAAACATAACAAACTCTGTTTGAACTATCCTCAAAAGGTTTGAAGTATCAGTCAATCTCCTTTAATATAAAAGAGATTTACTCTATATCCAGTTTGGAGTGCCTTCATCAGTAAATGTTTATTACCCTTTTAAAACTTAACATTAAAGTGTGTGAGTGTGCTTGTAAAAGTGCACACACACACACACACACACACACATACACATGCTATGTATATATGATGTGATGTGTGGTATATAATTGAGGGAGAAAGAGAAATGAGATGAGCTAGCATGAATAAAATGCTGAGAAATTGACCCAGAGGTCATGAGTTCAAGTGTTACCATTGGTATTTTCTGCTGTATCCCTGTAGGCAAAAGACCTTTCTTATTCCTGTCCTCCTTTTATAACTGCTAACACAATACACAATGGAACTACTTAAATAACCTTGTACCACGCCCTCATTCATAGTTGGATGGTTCCCATTAAATAGAAGTTATCCAGCTGTGTAATGCAAGTTTCCATTGATTCATACCAATGTAGTTGTTGGTGTTTAGGTGTTTAGCCCAAGGTCAACTCTTTTGGGTCACCCCTAGGAGCAGACTTAAGTTGTAGCAGTGATCACTTCTCCTTTTTGTATATTTGTTGTAACTACTTTGTCTACTGGATTCTTGTTTTTTTTTTCTTTTCTTTGATTTTAAAAGATTATTTAAAAGGTTAATAATTTAAAAGATTAATAATTATTATTATTTCTTTCTGAGATTTTAAAAGATTATTATTTCCAGCCGGTTAACTCCTTAGATACTAACCTCCTAAAAAGACCCTTGGTTTCATGATTCTAAGTCCCTGTCTTAACCCTTTTGATACCAACCCGCCTGAAACTGCCTCTGGCTCTGTAGTACAAATGTCTTGTTTTCAAAAGTTCTGAATTAAAATCTTCCACTAAACCTTAGTCACAATTTATATTCCTAACACTAGGTTAATGATAACAAAGTTATTCTACTAAATTCTTTGTTATATTTAAAATTAATTGTAAGAAACATAAAGAATCTCAACAAATATGGTAACAAAAGGGTTAAGCTTTCAGATGACTCTGTCAAACAAAATTCCTGTTTATTCAAATTGGTTTGAATTAATCACACATTATCTCATTGCTGCAAGATTTCAATGATGTGACAGTATATTTTTAGAATGACATTGTATGGTAGATGTGACAGTATATTTTTAGAATGACATTGTATGGTAGATGTGACAGGCTGAATCTGGCCAGTTTGAACATAAGACATAGACTATTTCAGTTTGAAATGTCTGGTTTAAATGTTAAAGAACTCTAAATTAAAACCTTCCATCAAAATTCCAAGTCAATTTATTCTCTGAACACCAGCTTATTTTGATAAATTCTTCGTGATCTTCAAAATTGATTTAACCCTTTAGTATTTAAACCGGCCATATCCGGCCAAAATATTTCATTTGTTTTATGTTCAAACTGACCAGATCCAGGCTGTCACACCTACCCTACAATGCTATTCTACATTAAGTAATTACACCATCAAGATCTTGAAGATGTGAGATAATGCATGATTAATTCAAATCAATGTGAACCAATAAGCATTATGTTTGATAGAATAATCTGAACACTAAAGAGTTAAACTGACCATATCCGACCAAAATATTCTACTTGTTTTATGTTTAAACTGACTAGATTCAGCTTCTCACATCAAGCCTACAATGTCATTCTGTGAATAAACAATCATATCATCGAAATATTGAAGCTAAGAGATAATGCATGATTAATTCAAAACAATCTGAATAAATAAATAATACATTTGACAGAGTAATCTGGATGCAAGAACAGTTTAATTTTAGCGAAATTTGGTAACAAAGGGGTTAATGGACTTTATAGAAACATTCCTATTGGTTCCTTTTACTGTCTATTTGTATAGCTACTCTAAGCCTTTCTAACCCTTGGAATTTGGAGGAACGGTTGTTGCTGTTGTTGTTATTGTTGTAGTTCAACGTAGACTCTAATTGAGCAGAGTTATGATCAAAGGCAGTCAAGCCATGACCATCACATCTTATTTTAAAAGAAATATCATCCCTATTCAGACTACAAACTGAAACATTCTTTTATATATATATTAAAATTAAAATAAAATAAACGGTGTGATCTGAAGGAGATTTGGTGGGGCCCTCCTGCATGTAGAGCTAATTGAATGACTCCCATAGAGGCTTGCTTTTGGTTGAGCAACCATGCAGAGGCATCATTGGTTTGATGAATAAAGGGGTAACCAAATATAAAATGTAAAGAATAACAATATCAATAAATAAAATTTAGTGTTAGCATTCTTTGGAACATTGATCTCTTCATTAGGCTCTGGATAGAGAAGAGGGGAAAAAAATAAGATAATATTTGCATCTGTACTATCTATCTTCTATAGTGAAGACACATAGCTTAACAGTCAGAGTGTTGGGTTCATGTTTATAGAGTTGTTGGTTCAATTCCTGAGCTAGGAATATATGGGAGTCGTTGTGTGGTAAGTAGCTTGCTTACCAACCACATGGCTCAGGGTTCAGTCCCACTGCGTGGCACCTTGGGCAAGTGTCTTCTACTATAGCCTTAGGCTGACCAAAGCCTTGTGAGTGGAATTGGTAGACGGAAACTGAAAGAAGCCCATTGTATGTGTGTCTGTGTTTGTCTCCCCACCACCACTTAACAACCGATGCTGGTATGTTTACATCCCCGTAACTTAGCGGTCTGGCAAAAGAGGCTGATAGAATAAGTACTAAGCTTACAAAAAACAAGTCCTGGGGTCGATTTTCTCGACTAAAGGCGGTGCTCCAGCATGGCCGCAGTCAAATGACTGAAACAAGTAAAAGAATATAAGAATAAACCAGCTAGATCCAGCCCGAATACTCAACCTGTTTTATGCTCACAGTGGCCAGATCCCACTTCTCAAACCTAGCCTGCAATGTCATTCTAATGATATACAACCACATCATCAAATTCCAAAGCTTCAAGTAGTGCCTGTTTAATTCAAAGCAATGTGAATAAATAAGCATTGCCTTTGACAGAATAATCTGAATGCTAAAGGGTTAAACCGAAGCGTGTGAAGACTTGAGTTGCTAGTGCATATATGAGTATATATATATATATGTGTGTGTGTGTATATATATATATGGGTGTATGTATGCACAAGGTTAAGTTTACATGTGAGACAGAGAAAGAAAGAGATGGGGTCAATAACTAGCTGTGACAACAGTTGCTGTGGAAACAGCAAAGGGGACACACACACACACCAAATAAACATTTTAAAGAACCAGAAATTATTAGGCTGGAAGGCAACACCACACCACAAATTGTTCAAACCTAACTGCCAACCCAACCCAACCCAACCCAACCCAACCCCACCCAAGCACACAGTTTTCCTCTCACTCCTCTTTACCTTTCTATCTCCTCTATTCCTCCCCCTTTTTTTTTCTTGTTGCTGTTCACCTTCTTTTTCACTGCCTCACTATTTCTCTCTCAAATGTCTACTTACCAAATCCGCTTCTCCTCTTCCCTCTCTCTTCCCTAACATACTCTGCTATCTAAATATTTCCACATGTAACAATGCACTATACCATACAACCATGACTCCTGATTATATATATATATATATATATATATTCACTTATTTATTCATTTATTTGTTTCAGTCATTTGACTGTGGCCATGCTGGAGCACTCCCTTTAGTCGAACAAATCGACCTTAGGACTCATTCTTTGTAAACCTAGTACTTATTCTATCTGTCTCTTTTGCAAAACCGCTAAGTTATAGGGACACACCAACATCGGCTGTCAAGAGCTGTTGGTGGAGCAAACACAGACACACAAACATACACACACACAAACAAACACACACACACACATATACATATATACAAGGGGCTTGAATACTAATAGGTTAAAACAAGTGAATGTTATTGTTCAACACTAGGTCTGCATTGATCAATCAGAAGTAGGATCAACAGCTTTCCAGCCATGACTATTCCATTTCTAAAAGTCACATATCATTTATCTTTTGTCTTTTACTAGACTGCGACCATGCTGGGGCACCACCCTGAATAATTTTAGTCAAATGAATCAACACCAGACTTCTGTTTTTTTTTTTTTAAACCTTGTATTTATTCTATCAGTCTCTTCTGCTGTGCTGCTAAGTTACAGGGTGTAAACACACCAACAACAGTTGTCAAGTAGATGTTGGGGGCAAACACAGACACATGCACGTGCACACACACATATTTATATGCATATACAATTGGCTTCTTTCAGTTTCCGTCAGCCAAATCCACTCACAAGGCTTTGGTTGGCCTGAGGCTATAGCAGAAGACACTTGGCCAAAGTGCTAAGCAAAGTGCTTGCATGGCAATGTTGGTTGAGGACAAGTTTGATTTTGTCAACCCTTTCTCTCCTGTAATTTGATTTCTTCCTTTGCATTTTTGGTGGCATCATAGTTTTTGGTTTTGATGGCGATAGAACACCACCACCCGGTACAGTCTCAAGCTTGTGTTTCAAACGATTTAGGCTCAATTCAAATTAAAGGCAGTGTGTTTCATTTATACAAATTTCCTAGAAAAATGAGAATACATATTTAAAAAAAAAAATTACAACTACTCTGATTTTCATAAATAATGCTAAATCTTATCGTCTGGTCAGGCCTTGAATCAGTAGACAGATCTACAGCACTGTATCATGTTGCTAAGCCAAGAATCAAGAAAGTGCTCAAGATATGGAGAGACCATATTTGCTCTCTGTGAATATTCACTGATACAGTCAATGCATGCACCACCGGTCCACAATACCCCCCCACACACACACACACAAACACATACATACATGCAAATACACTCAAACCCCTACACACACACACACACACACATACACAGTTACCTACTCCCACCACCTCCACAATCACCTCTCTTTCTATTCCCCTTTTCTCTCCTTGTTGATTTGCTGTTAAGTCAGCACTGAACTACTTATTGTATGCTGTAGATTTGGTTTTTATGTTTGTTTTTATACAGGTAGTGGGGGAGGGGTTGGGGTGGTGGCAGTGATAGTGATGATGGTGATAGTGGTGGTGGTGGTGTTATAAAGGTAATGGGTGTACTAACTGTGGTATTGGTAGTGGTTGTGATGTTAGTTATGAATGGTGGCAGTTGTGGTAATGAGCAGTGGTTTCAGAGAGCTTTAACTGCTATTTCTAGCCAGTCGAACGACCATGTAGTGGTTCCATCATTGAAGGCGTGGGGGCGGGGGAAGGCCTGGTGATTAAGATAGTTTTCATACAGAGGTGGTGGTAGTGTTGGTGGAGGTGGCAGCAGTGAGTGTGTATATGATTGCACAAGTGTGCGTTTGTGTGTGTGTGAGAGAGAGAGAAAGTGTGTGTGTTTGTGTGTGTGTGTGAGAGAGAGAGAGAGAGAGAAAGTGTGTGTGTGTGTTGAACTTATAACACCCTGTCTGCCAAGCGGTTATTTCACTTTGCCCTTCTTTGACATATCAACTGTTATAAAAACTAATGAAGGGAGATAAATCACACACCTTGGATTAGCAAAAACAAAACAAAAAACCCACAAATTTCTTCATTCAGTATGTATAATAGTATACATGTGCACACACGTGTGTGTGTGTGTTGTGTGTGTGTGTGGCTGGAAGTGGGAATTTTCTTCTTTCTTTTCTTTCCTTTTGATTTATGTCAGTTACTCAATGCTATTGTTCTGTATGTCAGATATATATATATATATATATATATATATACATACACACACATACACATATATATATATATATACACATACACACACACACTCACACACATGGTTGCTGTTATTACTACTCTTGCTGTCTCCAGGTATTACCTATTCTAATCATTTGGTGCCTGTGGTGGTGGTGGTAGTGGTGGTGATTGCAGATAGATTGAAGAGAGAGAAATGAAAGCAGGTGGACATCATAGAAAGGTGGTGGCTGGGGGGGGTGGACAACAGATTGGTGTTGTTGTTGTTGTGTTGTTGTTGTTTTATCTATCTATTAAACCCATAAGGAAGGAAAAGAAAACTCCACCAGGTGTGTGACAGAAGGGAGGGTGTGCACACGTGGTGGTGGTGGTCAGGGATGGAGAGAGGTAAGGGAAGAAAAAAGAAAATAAGTCTCTTCATACAATTTACCTGGTTGTTATGGCAGTGTCTTAAGTAACAAAAACTTCTCTCTCTTTCTTTCTACCTCTCTCTCTCTCTCTCTCTCTCTCTTTCTCTCCCTTAATTAGACAAAGCAGAAGAAAAAGGGTAGTTTCACCCCCACAGCTCCCTTTCCATTCCTCTGTCTGTCTGTCTGTCTGTCTGTCTCTCTATCTGCCTCTCTTTCTCTCTTTCTCCCCCTTCTCTCTTAACTAGACAAAGCAGAAGAAAAAAGGTGGTTTCACTCCCACCCTACAACTCTCCATTCCTTCCTTCCTTTCCATGTCAGACAAGATCCCCCTCCTCAAGATCAGAAAGTTAGAATATGTAAAGGAAAATGATCAATGTGTGTGTGTGTGTGTGTGTGTGTGTGTGTGTGTGTGATAGGTATATAATTACCCAGTTTTCACTTTTATTATTGGTCTTTGTTTAATTTTCAAACAGGAAGTAGATCTCTAGTCAATGCCTGTTCCTACGTTCGACCCCTCCACCATATATATATTTTTATTTTTATTTTTTTCTGTTTTTTTTTGTGTGTGGGTGGAGGGAGTAGAGGGCATTGTTTTTCTTTCTTTTCCCTTGTTCCTTGTGTTGTGTGTTAATCTTCTTCCTCTGGTAAGTCAGATCACCTAACAAACACACACACAAGGCAGCAACTTCAGTAGATGCAATTAAGACAACCTGTTTAACAGCTTGGCTTCTCCAAAAATGAAAATGGCTTTGCCTAAACAAACAAAAGTAAAGGTATGAATGAGGACTGCTGCATAAAGAAGGGCCCAGAGCTCTAATTGTGGAGAGTACCTGAGCTCTAATTGTAGAGGGTACCTGTGGAAGGAGTAGACCCAGGAAGACAGGAGATCTTCAGACACTGGGTCTCACTGAGGAAATGACAAGGGACCAGGAGACGTGGCAATTTGCTGTCTTTGATAAGACATGTCGAGCTAAGTAAAATCGCTGTCTTCCACACATACAAGCTTGTCCTTTCAGTGACGGGTGCCACATAAAAAGGACCCATGAATGCACCCGTGCCATTGGCACGTAAAAAACACCCAGCACACTCTGTTAAGTTGTTGGTGTCAGGAAGGGCATCCAACTGCAGAAACCATCCATGCCCCAACAGACAATTGGAGTCCGGACAGCTCCGAGCTGGCCAGCTCTATATCAAACCATCCAACCCATACCAACACAGAAAGCAGATGTTAAACAATGGTGATGATGATGATTTTTGCTCTGATTTCTAAAGAAAAACCAATCTCTGTTGTGTGTAAATTAATGACACCTTTTTTAACAATGTGGGAACTTCTGCTACATGGTTTGCTTGACCTGCTAAAAATAACAACTGAATTCTCGTCACTGAAACATTACACCTGAATTCCTTTAAAAGTGGTAGGACACACATTGGATAAAGTAGTTCCTGGTTACCCTATATCTCTGCAAGGAAAAGACGGGGCAATCACAACGGAAGCATCTTTGATCATATATCTGGAACAACATTAACTGTTTTGTTATCCGCTTCCTGTTGAAATGCATTACTTTCATTTCAATTTATTTCAAAAATTACAAAGAATTTACTAAAATAGCTTTGTCAATTATTAAGCTGTTTTTTTTGTTGTTTTTTTTTTAACATAAATTAACATGGAATTTTGATGAAAGGTTTTAATTTAGATTATTTTAAATTGGGAAGTTTTTATCATAGAATCAAGGGAGATCTTTTGCAGGTTGATAGTGAAAGGGTTAATAGCAATCATGGACTAGTAATATCAACATTTAATTTAGAAAATTAAACGATTGTGTTTTGTTTGCTTTTGTCTTAATCACGTTTTATTGTATTCACTGATTGAGTCTCTCTGGGATCTATTGTTTAAGGTAAGAGCAAAACTGATGTGTCTTCTTCATACATCTGCATACAAATTGGATTTTGATAGTAAGAATTTATAGCACTCCATTTCCTTTCCAGAGGAGCTTAATGATAGCTGACATTTTGCCAACTTTGGAGGGTTTTTTTTTTAGCCCTAACTTCAAGAAACCATTGACTTCAGCTATTTCTGTTTCCTTCACCAACAGCCATCATCATCATCATCATAATAATTTAATATTGATCTTCCACGCTAGTACAAATTAGATACTGTGACAGAATCTGGTAAGCTTGGAGGACTGCTCCAAGCTCTTTGGTATAGTTTCTATGGTGGGATGTCCTAAACAAATATTTGCACTTTATTTTTATTTATTGAGTTCTTTGCCTTCAATTGTAGCTCTTTCAGTCTGTGCAGTATTGATATGATAGATTGAACCTCTGCACTATGGATGTCACATGTGTAATCCAGAGGTTTTATGCCATAGATGCTGTCTGTATACCTGAAATATTTCTTCTGAGTTGCAGAGGTTCACTTAGAGCAGAAACGGTAACCTTTATGTTACAATAGACATAGGATGTAATTTAAAGATAGTTTGGCTGCTATTTCTAACAGATAAAGCAACAATGCTTTGTCTGTTAGATCCAAATCACACAAAAATTATACTCTACTATCTTCAAAAATAAAAGGGAAATGTTGAATAATCTAGGATACACTGTGTCTGGTTGGATGGTCATGGTTGGTAACCTTTGATCCTCATTAACTAGGATCTAAGTAACTGCGACACTGTTGGAAGCCACTATGAGTCACCATGACAGCCTTTGCTAGGTATAGCAGTTAAATCTCAAACCACACCTTACTGTCTTCAAAAGGACAGAACTCATAGCTTAATGTAGTCTTGGATATAATATTTCTGCAGGTAACAAGGTGATAGTCATGGGTGGAATGCCTTTGGCTATAGATGTGTTGCATCTGGGCTAACAATAACAATTAGCATGCTGCCAATATTTTACTAAATTTTACCAAAATTTTCATTAAATTTAAAATGAATAATACGTAGACAATGTCTGTTCCTGTTAGAAATATCATCAAAGGATTAATGTTCTCACCTGCCACAGACTCTACATGATGGGAATATCCGTTTGATATATTCATATATCATTACAGTCCATACATCAATAGATATGATATATCTTGTAATATTATTAATATATTTTATGTATTCTATTAAACATCAATATATAGGTTATATATTATAATATCAAAATAATATCAATATATATATATGTTACAAATTGTAATATCATATATATTAATGTATATGCTATATATTGCAATATCAAGCATCTGTGTGTGTGTGTGTGTGCGTGTGTGTGTGTGTGCATGTATTCTTTTATTCTTTTACTTGTTTCAGTCATTTGACTGCAGCCTTGCTGGAGCACATACGTATATATGACCATTCCTAAAACAACAACATATATATATATATATATATATATATATACTAGCAGTATTGCCTGGCATTGCTCAGGTTTGTCTCAACC
>NC_043010.1:37241264-37243764 GCF_006345805.1 Octopus sinensis
TGTCGAGGGCTTATATGGCCCATTATTAGACTATTTTCCTAAGTCATTGCATGGTGATCGCTGTAAGCTTGAAGCTTATATAAATACCATTATTATTTTCAGGATTGTAAAACTTGGCACTGTATAATGAAACCATTTGCACCAAAGGCATATAAACGTGATTATGTGTTTGTGTGTATGCATTCATATGTGCATGTATATAACTCTCATTACAGTATATTGATGAGGGCTATAAACATGAAAGGGAACACTGAAAACTTGGATTTTACAAAGTCCTTTGTGATATCTTTTCTACAGTGAGTTACAGATACTCCCTTGTCAATCCTGCTATCAGAACTAGTGAATCAATGATTGGTCGATTATAGACCTGTAACCAATGATGCTCTCATTCACGTAATGCATTATACTGTTCCTACTTCCAATGGATGCCACTTGACGCAAGGGGCCACATAGGTGGCTTTCTCTCTGAGGTACACTGCCAATGAATCTTGTATGGATTTCTGCCATGGTTTTTCTTTCTTTTTTTCTTGTTTTTTGACATGAAATTGTGGCATAAATAATAAATGTGATGCGAATAGGTGATTTCGTATTTGGTAAAGAAGAAAACAAAAGAATAACAGGGTGTAATGGATGCGAATGGTGGACAAACATGGGGGAAAAAGAGAGAGAGATGAGGAGGTGGAATTTGGGGAGAAGCTGTCCTGGGCAGACTTGGTGCGGATGTTGGCTCTCATGGGAAGATGATGTCACAGCGAAACATATGGAAGGTTAATGTATGACAATTTTGTCCAACCCCATGTAGAAAAATGAATGTAAAATCAATGATAATGGTAATGATTTTTATGCGTAACTCGCCAGGTTTTATGTTTACAGGAAAATTTAAGTTTTTACCATGTTTTTTTTTAAATATTTTGTTAAGGGGTTTCTCTGTTGTTCTGGGTTTTTTGTTGTTTTTTTCTCTCTCTTAAACGATATCCATCTTCTGATGAAATATTGAGAAGGCCCCTGTCTGTTTTTGCTGTTATTGTTAGTGTTTGTCATTTGTATTTTTGAGATTATTTAATGTTAATAACCCTACCCATCCATTCACCGATTCCTGTTGTTGTTGTGGTTGTCAGGAGAGTATTGGAAGATGTGTACCGTAAAATTAACCATGCTATGCTCCAGCGATGTTGTTATTTTAACCATCCACTCAAATCTCTCTCTCTCTCTCTCTCTACCACAGTGGAACTACAATATTGGATGGAAACCATAAATATATACATGTGTGTTTGCATGCATATGAGTGTGTGTGTGTATGTTAGTGCATGTATGTGTGCATCTCTCCTTAAAGTCTTGTATTATTGTAGACGTTAACTGCCAGGCTGATATGAATATCTCATACAAAACCAATGAACAGGAGAACATTTATGGTCAGTTAGTTGATTTCAGAACTTGCAGCTTCCCTACTTCTCTACACCCTTTAATTATGCCTGTCTTTCTAATCATAATTACTGGTACACAAGGGCCAACAAGGAAACCATTATATAGTTGCTCAACCCAATAGTGATAGCAACCACATTTCCCTCCAATTACAAACTACTCTTTAAAAACATCTTATGCATCCATAAAAGAAAATACTTAAACATGATTGTGCTAGATACATTATTGTTGAAAAAAAATGAAAAATTCCAGTCTGATTACTGCTGGAATGTCTTGTGTCATACAACACATCTGCCACATCAGGATGCTTAACCTTTTAGCATTTAGATTATGCTATCAAATATAATGCTTATTTCTTAACATTGTTTTAAATTCATCATGCATTGTCCCATAGCTCCAAGATCTCCTTGATCTGATTGTCTATTTTAAGAATGACATTGTAGGGTCGGTGTGAGAGGCGGCGAGCTGGCAGAATCATTAGCACGCTGGACGAAATGCTTTGCGGTATTTCGTCTGCCGTTACGTTCTAAGTTCAAATTCCGCCGAGGTCGACTTTGCCTTTCATCCTTTCGGGGTCGATAAATTAAGTACCAGTTACGCACTGGGGTCGATAAAATCGACTAAATACCTATGTCTGTCCTTGTTTGTCCACTCTATGTTTAGCCCCTTGTGGGTAATAAAGAGGCTAGATCTGGCTGGTTTGAAAAACAGGTAGAATATTTTAGCTGAAGATGGCCAACTTAAATGCTAAGTAGTTAATGTTTGTTCTATAAATGCGAGTGGAACAATGAATATGTGCAGTGCTTTTTAAAGAGTTCAGTCTGCTCGAATGGTGCTTTTTACGTTGGTGGCAAGCTGGCAGAATCGTTAGCACACCTGGTGAAATGCTTAGTGGTGTTTCATCTACATTCTGAGTTCAAATTCCACCAAGGTCGACTTTGCCATTCATCCTCTTGGGGATCAATAAAATTAGTACCAGTTATGCACTGGAGTCAATGTAATCGACTTAATCCCATCCCCTAAATTTGAAGCCTTATGTTTCCAGTAGAAAGGATTATTATTGACGGCAGAGAACTGG
>NC_043010.1:37246264-37346264 GCF_006345805.1 Octopus sinensis
TGTGGCTCATTGAAGGATGATCATTGCATAATCTTACGGAATGTGCCACCGTTTATTATCTGCCGAACGATGTCGCCTGTCTAGTTTCGATTTGCATTTGCTGCCAGACACACTCACCCCTCTACCTTCGCTCCTCTCTATCCCCATCATCAAAGCTATCTGACTCTCCTCTCATCCCACCCCTCTGTCCCACCACCACTCTCTCTACTCCTTCATTTTTTTCTTTTTCTTTCTCTCTCCCCCTCTCCTTTTCATCATCTATTATGGCTTTGATTCCAATAACACAGCCTTCTGTCCATCTTATGAAAGCTAAAATGATGACTAAACTACAAGTTTCCTTGTTGCTGTTTAACCCCGAGATCATCTCTGACCCAGCAAGCAGACTTCTGATCAAAGAGATACCAGCTATGGCCATGCTTTCTTTGTCCTTTCTTTCTGTCCTTCCTTCATTTCCTTTCTTTTTTCTGCCATTCTTTCCTTTCTTTGACTCTCTCTCTCTCTTTTTCTCTCTTCCATTTTGCTTTCTTTCTTCATTCTTACCTCCTTTCTTCCTTTCTTTCTCTTCATTCCTTTCTTCTTTTCTCAGTCACAATATATATTTTGGACTAAATTATCAAATTTATCAGTATCTGAAGTCATCAGTGTATACTTTGAGGCAGATTTGACTGCTTTTAGTCATTAATTAAGTTACTGCATGTGTTGCTATCGTTAGACCACCAAACCTGTCTTGGTCAAGCAAATCTATGATCAAAATCATTGCAGCCATCCAGTATTGGGGGTGGGTTATTTATTTATGTTTTTCTAACCATTGTGGATCTCGAATGATGTTATCTAATTTGTCCTGCAATTTTAAAAACAGATGTTATGTGAGAGAGATATGACTGCTCTTTCTAGTAGGTTGAATAACCAGGTATGTCATTCTTGTTTATCCCAAGGCCAGCTTTGACCTAACTGGCCTATGTTCAAAAACATCCTCTTACATGTGTTGTTACATATCCTGGAGCTCATTATCCAATATGCCATTCTTTTCTTCAGATAGGAAAGAAGTAATTCAAAGGAGATTTAGCTGCTATTTCTAGCAGATTGAGTAACCATATGGTTAGTGGGTGGGAAGTGATACTATTGTGTAGACTTGGATGTCTCTTATTGAGGTGACTAATGATATGGATGTAGATCAAATGGAGCTTCCAATCAGAATATCTTAATGCTTTGACCAAAAGCTTGGTAATACTCAAGCTGAAACCATCCAAAAGATTCAGCAGGCCTTTGGTGATGACATTATGGGCAAAACTCAAATCAAAGAGTTTGAGAGCCACTTCAAACATAGCCACACCTTAGTGGAGAGCAAGGCCCATTCGGGTAAGCTATCCACAAGTTGAAATAAGGAGCCAATTGGGAAGGTTCCATGAATAGTCATGGAAGACTGTTGTGTAACAGTTCAGGAAATTGCTCACAAAGTGGGAATAAGCACAAAATCAGTGCATTCCATTTTAATGGACAATTTGTGCATGTGGAGAGTGCCAGCGAAATTCTCCCTCAAGCTGTTAGCGAAGCAGTTCTGCATGGAAATCATTCAGGACATGGTGGACTGTGCAAAAACACGACCCAAACTTTCTGAAGGTAACCATAACTGGGGGTGAGGTATGGGTTTATGGTCTCTGCTCAATTTTTTCGGTCATCTTGCATGAAAGCAAAAATCTGATGGATGTGCCCTACACATCTGTACTCTGGGCGTGACAGCTGGCAACTGACACAGCCTACTGGCACAAAAATTATTGTGCGACCATGTGAGGGTGACTTCACCTCTCATTCAGAGACTTTTGGCCATGCAGCACTAGCTTTGGCAGGAAAAAATGAAGTTGAATACTTTTTGAATCCACTCGTATATGCACAACATTCTTGCACAGTTTCCAACATATTTCTTTATTGCCCATAAGGAGGTAAACATAGAGGGGACAAACAAGGACAGACAAAGGGATTAAGTCGATTACATCGACCCCAGTGCATAACTAGTACTTAATTTATCGACTCCCGAAAGGATGAAAGGCAAAGTCAACTTCAGCAGAATTTGAACTCAGAACATAGTGGCAGACGAAATACCCATTTATTTCTTTATTACCCACAAGGGGCTAAACATAGAGGGGACAAACAAGGACAGACAAAGGGATTAAGTCGATTACATTGACCCCAGTGCATAACTAATACTTAATTTATCAACCCCCAAAAGGATGAAAAGCAAAGTCAACTTCGGCAGAATTTGAACTCAGAACGTAATGATATATGAAATACTGCTAAGCATTTCGTCCGGCGTACTAGCATTTCTGCCAGCTCGCTGCCTTTTCCATCTGCCAAATTCAATCACAAGGCATTGGTCGAGTGGGGCTATAGTAGAAGACACTTGCAAAGACGAGATGCAATATGACTGAACCCAAAACCACGAGATTGCGAAACAAGCTTCTCAACAAAAAGAAAGGGAAAACAAGAATTACTATACAACTACCAAAAGTTTACAGTATGACCTCACTTATATCTAATGGAGTAATGTGTACCCTAACAACAATACAACACTATATGACGACAACAAGAAGGATATTGAGGTCAGTGGTGAAGGTGGTGGTGACGGTGATGAGGATGATGGAAAAGCCATCATGGCATCTTTCAATAATGTTTGCTGCCAACCATTGAAAAAAGTCAATTTAATATCTTCAACATAATATTGATTGCTACTCTATACATACTGATTGTCAATGTACCTTTTAGAGATCATTTTGGAAGAAAAGAAACCAAGTTGTTGTTGTCATGGTTGTTATTGTATTTTATTTTCTGACTTTGTTTTTTTATCGTATTTTTCTTTTGCTTTTGTTTTTTTTTCTTTTTTGGTACTTGTTTCCTTATATTTTTGTTTCTGCTGTTTTGTTCCTTTTTCTTTCTCCTCCTCTTTGCTCTGACTAATCTACTATTCATCATCATAGGTTGATTTCTCATTTATTTTCTCTCTTCGTTATTTCTTTATTTTTTATTTCATCATTCCTGTCATGTTAAATACGCACACACATAACTTATGTTTACACACCCACACACACCTAGATATATATATAAATATATATACATATATATATATATAAAATGTTCTTTTTTATGCATTAACTCTTTTCATTTACTGGGCTGCTGTCATGCTGTGGCGCCACTTTCAAGGGTTTATCGATCTTATCGAAGCGCCCCCCCCCCAATATTTATTTTATCAAGCTTTATTTGCCTGATTGCTAAGTTATGGCACTTAAAGGGATACAATGCAAACAATTCCACTCTTTAGGCTTGTGAAATTATATTAACACACATACTCACACACACAAATACATTTGTGTATATGTATGTACACACACATACATACACTCACACACACACACATACACACAGAGTGGGCTTTTGTATTGTGTCTGTCTATCCAGTTCCACTCCACCTCAGGCTGTAGTATAAAACTCTTGCTAAAGTGCTACGCTACAGGCTTTGCATCTCTGAGCATTAACTTTTCAGCCTCATAGACTTGCTCTGCATGGATGTGTGGTTGGGAAGTTCCCTTTCTCATGACCATGTGGTTTCAGGTTCAGTCCCAACTGTGCACCATCTTGGGCAAATGACTTCTGCCACAGCCTGAACCAACCTAAACCTTGCGAGTGGAATTTGGTACACATAAACTGTACCAAAGGAGCTCATGTGTACGTTTGTGCTTCTGCAAAAAAAGCGCCACAATTGGTGATGTTATTGTCATTGCCTCTATCGATTAATTATCCACTGGCTTTGGGCCTTTTGAAGACATATGGAATTATAAATTCCTTACTGGAAAAATTAGTAAGGGTTAGCAACAGAAAGATCATCCATCTGTAATGCAATACCCCAGTAATATATTCAATTAACCCATGCTAGCATGGCAAAGTGGGCATAAAATTTAACAGAGAACAAACATATATCTATAATGTATAGATATATATAAAGTAGAAAGACTGATAAATGATGGCAGGTGTAAGGAATGCATCTATATGAAAAGTTGTGTCTATAATTTACATGATGTAATCAAGTCACATCTTTACACCTGTTTCAAATGGTCGATGACTGGTTGATATAACAATGCATATTATGTAAACAGACAATATTGCTGTTGTCCATAAAGGCAAAGCAAAGTAAAGTATCAACCAGCATTGATTTTGATGGTCCCATACAGCAGAGGTATGCCAGTCTCTTCAGATGATAGTGAGCAAGTGTGTATGTATGTAAAGTGAAGGTTTGGGTATGTGGTACATTGAGTGCCTTCTATAGCTCTGAGCTGACCAAAGCAAAGCCTTGTGAGTGGAAATTGAAAAAAGTCTGCTGTATGTGTGTATGTCTTTCCTTTAATGTCATGTGGTTGTTGTTGATCTCATTCATTTCCACTAGTCTACAGAAATATGTTGTCTGGCTATTGGGAAATATTAGCTTGCTGAGAAACAGGTGAGTGTTTGTAACAGGAAGGGCATCCAGCCATAGAAAATGTGCTTCAATAAACATTGTCTGACTTATGCAAGCATGGACAAGTAGACATTAGATCGATGATGATGATGATGATATATATATATATATATATATGATGATTACATATGTGCATGTATGTATGTACATACGTGCGTAAGTGCACATGTGTGAAAGTCAGTAACTAAATGATATATTGATTCCTCATATCTATTCTTGCAGACAGATTTCCGAACTGTTCCATTTGCAGCACGAGAAACTTGGACTTCCTTGACTGTAGCAACCTTACTTCTTAATTTGTCTTGGTTGTGGTTGTTGCTGTCATTGTTTAGAAACCATCTTCATCATCATCATTGACATCATCATCATCAATATTATTGTTGCTATTATTGCTATTATTATTATTATTATTATTATTATTATTATTATTATTATCATTATTGTTGTGAATGGTTGTGATATTTATCTTACTTCATCACTTTTCTTTTTGCTTTTGATGTTTTGTTTTTGGTCTTTATTTAATTGTCTTTTATTTTCTGCGAGGGGGGTCTGCATGTCTTTCTATGCCACTGTTTCTCTTCTTCCTCCTCCTCCTCCTCTCTCTTTCTCTCTCTCTCTGTACTCCTCCATACTCTATCCCACCTTTTACATCTGTTTTCCCTCTCTCTGTTTTTTTTTTATCTCCTTTTAACTACCTGTGTGTGTGTGTTTATGCATATATATGTATATATGCATACACACACACATGTATATATTATATATATAATAACAAAGTAATGGGTTATATACATTTATTTATTATAGGCTTACAGCTGTTTCAGATATGCATTTGGTGTATTCATGACTCAGTGCTATTGTTTGACTGATCAACTGAAAATGTAGGGAACCACCAGCCCGAATCTATGTCTTTCAGAGCCTCTAATACACTGAACCATGAACACACCCAAATGCATATTTGAAACAGCTGTAAGCCTATAGATGCAAACAACCCATTATTTCTGACTATTTTATATAGTGCTCTGTGAAAACATATAATCTTAACTGGGTAACAGAACCATGAATTTACAAATTTGACTGGTGAGGGACTTTGATTTTGGATTACCTCAAGTACAATATCGATCATAAAACATTTTTGTTAACCTGGTTTATCTGCAGAGAGCTTAAGAAGAATTTCACCTAGATTACTAATCCCTTGGTAATCCCTTTTTGTTTTGATATATGGATTTATGCACTTCCATTTATCCATGAAAGAGTTCTGAAACCATTCTCTTTATGTGTGTGTGTGTGTGTGTGTGTGTGCATGTAAATTACATATATATATATATATATATATATATATATATATATATATTATATATATATATATATATTTATACATGTGTGTGTATATGTATACATACATGTGTATATATATATATATACATATATATATATATATATATATATCACATGTGTGTGTGTGTGTATATATATATATATATATTATATATATATATACATGTGTGTGTGTATATATATATATATATCTGTATGTATGTATGTACACACATATGGCTTTCTTACCCTCTCTCTCTTAATATATATTATCTGGCTTATCACATTATTGACCCATTGCTACAGGAATTACAGTGGTTCTGGTTGGTAACTATAGCACTTCCATTATGTTCAGAAGATAAATGGAGCAGTTAGTTGTAGGGTGGAAGGTAGTAGCTTGTAGCTTTTATTTCTGTTATATCATATTTCAAGCAGCTTTTGCTCTGATGAGAACCAGCAGACTATAGATAAGAACTATTGAACATTGTTGCCAAAACCTGAGATTTGAACTCAGTGCGTTAAAGGGACATAACTGAGTAGAAAAATTTTTTGGGTCTTGTGCTGTAACAGTTCTGCCACCTATCAATGACGATGTCTCTGCAGTGCAATGTTGACCTGCTAGAAATAGCTGCAAGATTTCTTTCATATCACATTTTACTGTCTTTCATTGTCATCGTCATTAATCATCATCATTTTAACATCTATATTTCCATGCTTGCATGGGTCAGATAGACTTATTGAGGCAGATTTTCTATGGCCAGATGTTCTTCCTGTTTTGGAGCAAGGTAATATTTCACCATATCCAAATATGTTTTTTGTAGAATATTGGAGAAGAAAGACAACTACTTGTACAACAATGAACTCATTTACAATTGTCATGCGATGTCAAGACAAGGGAATCAAGGGGATACATACTCAAATAACTGCTCTCTCTCACACACACATAATGCAAGGCACATGGCCTAGTGGTTAGGGGTGTTGCATCACCATCATGAGATTGTGGTTTCAATTCTCAAACTGGCTGCAAGTGGTGTTCTTGAGCAGAACACTTCATTTTATGTTGCTCCCGTCCACTCACCTGTATTTGGGTCACTCCTGCGATGGACTGGCCTTCCAATCAGGGGGAATATTGCCCTGCTTGTCTACCCAGCAGGGCTGGAGCATTCGAAAGCTAAAACAGTGTAAAGTGCATTGTGACCAGCAGTGTGTAACACCATCTGATAGTCTGGTCAGTACTGTGATATGGTGAGTTGGCAAGCCAAGTGAGATTGTAGCAGTGGCCGATGCCAGTGTTGCATAACCAGCCCATTTAAAAGCACCCTTGAATCATCGGGCAATATGCTGTACTTGTGAAGACCTGTTGAGTTAAGTGAAATCATAGTCATGGCCAATACCAGCGCCACCTGACTGGCTCCCATGCTGGTGGCAGGTAAAAAGCACCTACTACACTCTGAGTGGCTGGTGTCAAGAAGGGCATCCTAGTGTAGAAACCTTGCCAGATCAGATTGGAGGCTGGTGCAGCCACCTGGCTTGCCATTCCTCAGTCAAACCATCCAACACATACCAACATGGAAAGAGGATGTTAAATGATGGTGATGATGATGATGATGTATATATGTATACATACACACACGATGGGCTTCTTTCAGTTTCCATCTACCAAATTCACTCACAAGTCTGGCCCAGAAGCACAAGTAGGAGGCACTTACCCAAAATGTCTTGCAATAGAACTGAACCTGAAACTATGTGGTCGGGAAGCAAACTTCTTATTCACACAGCCACACCCAGATAATAAACAAAGCTGGAGGAGAGAAAGGCTTGAGAAAACACTTGCCTGGTCGAAGCTGGCCTGGTGTTATACAAGGACCGGTTAAAGTTAGAACAAGCTCATACATTAAATGAACTGAAATAAGACAATATGTTGAAGGAAAAGAATAAACAAGAGACAAGGATTTCGTGTATGCATGGTTCTTATCTTCCTGTTTTTAATTATTTGAATTCTTGTTAGGAAGGGAGTTGGTTTCTCAGAAAGAAACAAAGCTACCTCTGTATGTATGTTGTGTGTGTGTGTGTGGTTATGTTTGTTCCTATCTTTATCTCCTTTTGTCTGAATGCACCTTCGATGTGCATATGTATATGTGTGTGTTGTTACAGGAGCATACGCATGTAACCATGAGAGAGAGAGAGAGAAAGAATGAACAAAAGAGAGAGGGGGGTAAGGGATAACAATCAAGAGGGTGACAATTGTGTGTGCTTGTCCTACTGTCTTTGCATGTGTGTATAATTTTGTATGTGTGAGAGAGAAGTTCAAATGCAGGATTGTCCAGTAGTGCCTTATGTGAAACAACAGTCAGATCAGGTCAGGTCAGGTCAAATGGTGACTGTGTTGGAGTTGGATTAAAACAAGCTTGTCTGAGCTATTTTAGGTCAAAGCCAGACACTGATAGTTGCTTTAACCCTTTAGCATTCAGATTACTCTGTTAAATGCAAAGCTTATTTATTTATTCACGTTGTTTTGAATAAATAATACATTCAGTTCTATATTTAAGAGATGAAGAATTATCTACAATACATACATTATTTCCATTGACTGATATTTGTCCTCATCTTGTTTGTTGTTAACACGTTTCGGCTGATACACCCTCCAGCCTTCATCAGGTGTCTTATGGAAATTTCAAACCTGGGTTCCAATTCCTAAGGTATTTTTCGATGTTATTACATTCTGAGTTCAAATTCCGCCAAGGTTGACTTTGCCTTTCACCCTTTCAGGGTCGATAAGTTAAGTTCCAGTTACGTACTTAGATCGATCTAATCGACTGGCCCCCTCCCACAAAATTTTGGGCTTTGTTCCTAGAGTAGAAAAGATTATTATTATTATTGTTATTTAGGTCATTGCCTGGGATCAAACTCGGAATCTTGGGGTTAGCTGCCTGTGCTCTTAACCACTATGCCATATGCCCATGGGCTTATGGCGTAGTGGTTAAGAGCGCAGGCTACTAACCCTAAGATTCCGAGTTTGATTCCAGGCAGTGACCTGAATAATAATAATAATAATAATAATAATAATACCAACAACAACATCGAAAAATACCTTAGGAATGAGAACCCAGGTTTTAAATTTCCCCAAGACATCTGATGAAGGCTGGAGGGAATATCAGCCGAAACATGTTAAGAGCAAACAAGATGAGGACAAATATACGTCAATTGTAAATAATGTAAATGATGTAAATAATACATTGTTTGAGATTTTGTTGTGATTTTTTATTTTATGAAAGACATTGTAAGATATGTGTAAAAAGCTGGATCTGGTTAGTTTGAACACAAAACAGGTAGAATATTTGAGCTAGATATGGTCACTTTAAATGCTAAAGGGTTGATATGCCCTGCCTGTTTTAACCCTTTCATTGCCATATTTTTTATTGAAATACACTGGCCTTCATTTCTATTAATATTTTTAAATAACATAGAATTTTGCTTGACAACCGGTGTTGGTGTGTTTGCATCCCCATAACTTAGCAGTTTCACAAAAGAGGCTAATAGAATAAGTACTAGGCTTTAAAAATGAAGTACTGAGGTCAATTCATTCGACTCCCTTTTGATACCAACCTGTCTAAAACCGCCTCTGGCTCTGTAGTACAAATGTCTTGTTTTCCAGAGTCCTGAATTAAAATCTTCCACCAAACCTTAGTCACAATCTATGTTCCTAACACCAGCTTAATGATAACTAAGTTTTACTAAATTCCTTGTTATATTTAAAATTAATTGAAAGAAACAGAGAGCATCTGAACAGAAATATGGTAATGAAAGGGGTAAGGCGGTGCTACAGCATGGCCACAGTCTAATGACTGAAACAAGTAAAAGATAAAAGATAAAATTACTGGTGTTTGGAACATATATTTTGGTGGAAGGTTTAAAACAGGATGTTTACATCAAAGAACTTGGGTCAGTCTCAGGGAGCAGGCTGGTAACAAAAGGATTACCAAGCTACAATAAAATATGTACATGTATGTGTTTATGTGTGTGTGTGTGTGTGTAAACAAGGTGCTACTTAACAGCTACAGGCCTTACCACACCTACTCTTCTTAGTCTCCCTCATTTCCTTTCTTACCCTTCCTATGCAAATATGAGAAAAGGTGCATGTGGTGGGCAGTAAAGAGAAAAAGAAAAACCCTGAAGTCAGCTAGTTCCTAAATGAGTGTCTGTGGGAGGAGGGGGAGAAAGGCACAGGACAAAAGAGATAGAAGGTGGGGATTGTATTATTTAATCCCCCCCCCCATAAATCACAGTACCCCTTATTGGTGCACAGGTGGTGATGGTGGTGGTGGTGGTCGTCGTCTTGTTCTTGTCTTCTTAGCTGCAATTTTGTTGTTCATTGTAAAGTGTGTCTTACAGGAAGTTCTGATGATGATTATGTTAGTGTTTTTCTTGTTGTTGCTATTGTTGAGTGGTCTCAGGTTGACCTTGATAGAACAGGCCCTAGATCAGTCATTCTTGACCATTTGTTTTTTTACCTATGGACCTCTTTGATTGCTATTTCACTTGGGTTGACCTGCATAGCTATTCAATGTTTAACCCTTTAGTGTTTGCATTATTCTGCCAAAATTAATCCTTTTTTATCCACATTGCCTTGAACTAATCAGGCATTATCTTGTAGCTATGAGATTTTGATGAGGTAGCTGTTAATTTTTAAAACGATATTGTAGGACTGGTGTGAGAGACCAGATCTGGCCAGTTTGAACATAAAACAGGCAGAATACTTTTGGCCGGATATGGCTGCTTTAAATGTTAAAGGGTTAATTCAAAATAATGTGAATTGCATTATTAGGAATTGCATTAAAGAATGCAAGTATTTTATGTATTGTAACCAATTAATGACACATAGAATTTAACAAAATCTTATGTGGACCCTCTAGAGGTCATATAGACTCCTGTTGAGAACCACTGCCTTGGATCAAATCCATTCCAGCTGTGACCATTCCACCTCTCCATTATCCCTTTTTTAGAACTACATTACCCAATGTGTTCCTCCCTTTCTCAAGTACTTTGTGTGTGGTTTGAGGGAAATTTAGCTGATATTTCTAGCAGGTTGAATGATGCATAAATACTCTCCCTTTGGTTGTAATACTGTTGTGAATGATAGTAATGATAAGGGTGACTGTTGGTGGTAGCAGCAATTGTGAGAGTAGATGTAACTGTGATGATGGTGGTGTTGTAGATGATAATGATAGTAATAATAATACCACAGATTTGCTTGTCAGTTGTTTGACCTTAACCAGTTGAGCATGTCCCTTAGTGGTTGACAATAAGTGCATCTCTGATCACAAACAGAAGTAGTGGGGGAGCATCATAGCCATGTGTTGAGAGGAATTCTTTGGAGTTTGAATAATTCACTTCTGGAGACATGGGTGTTTTGTTCAACATTCTTAAACAACCCTTATTCAAGGACCTTTTGAGCAGGATGGGCTACTCGACCTGAAGAAAATTCTAACTGGGCTCCACCTGCAAGGTCATGTGCTATTTATCTTGGTATGAGATCACCATGTCATACACATATATGGTTGTGATGCATGTGCCTAGTGTACCCTTATCAGCCGGGTAGTCATGATGGGTATACTGGGCTTTGTATATTTTACCACAATGTCAGTGTCATGGCATGCACTGCTTCGCTGATGGACTTTCTTTTTCAATTCTCAATGTATGTTTCTGAATCATACACACACTCTCTCTCTCTCTCTCTCTCTCTCTCTCTCTCTCTCTCTCTCTCTTTCTCTCTCTCTCTATCTATCTATCTCTTTTTTGTCTCTGTTTCAATCACACTCTCTCTTTTTATTTTCATTCACCTCTCCCTCTATGTATATACACTATCTCTTCTGTACTCAGATTCTTTGTCTTCCTCCTCTTTCACACATACACATACTCCTTATTTTCTCTCTCCCTCCTCCTCCCCCTCTCTCTCTCTCAAACATTTTCCTTCTCACACACAAAGAAATGTGTGCTAGTGTGTGTGTGTGTGCACACCCTCTCTCAGTCATCTGTACACACACACACACAGACGCACTCATACACCTCAACAGTACTTGTTACTATGGTAACGTAGGTTTAATTTTTCAAACTGTTGACAAATTGATATGCAACAAACATACTTCAAAGCTTGAGGTGCGTGTGTATGTGTAAGTATGCACATGTATGTATGTAAGTATGTGAGTATATACCTGTGTCTGCCTATACACACTTGTGTCTTTCAGTGTGTCTGTCTGTACATGCATGTGTATGTACATCTCTGTGTGTACTTAATGTTCCTGTATAATGCATATGATGTGTCTTGGGAGACTCATATTACGTCAATATCAGTAACACACTCACAGGTTTAATTCCACTTTAACCAATTGACTAATAATAAAGAAGTGGAATTCAACCAGAGCATGTGTTTATTATTATTGGCATAATGACCCTCCCGAGACACAAGATTTGTTTCAACACACAAATTCTTTTCAAGAGTCTTGCAAACCAATTACAAAAACAAAATAGAGAATATTATATTGTCATCAAAGCTGGTCTTGACAATATGTGATGGTCTCTGAATTATAGTATCACCAGCAAATTGCTTTGTACTTGCCTAAACAGGTGTGGTTAGTTGTTTTGTACCTGCCTAAACAGGTGTAGTTAGTTGTTTTGTACCTGCCAAAACAGGTGTAGTTAGTTGTTTTGTACCTGCTAAATGGGTGTGGTTAGTTGTTTTGTACCTGCCTAAACAGATGTAGTTAGTTGTTTTGTACCTGCTAAACAGATGTAGTTAGTTGTTTTGTACCTGCCTAAATGGGTGTAGTTAGTTGTTTTGTACCTGCCTAAACAGGTGTAGTTCACTCACAAAACCAACTACTATCCTTCTTAGGTGTAAAACGGCAAAATGTCTCAAGGGAAGGGAGTTTAAGTTCTCAATATCTTAGCTTTGATCTTTGTAACCAGAATTGATTATATAACCCCAGGTACACATCATGTTTGAATAGCTTTGATCATAGGTCTGCAAGGTCAGTATTGACCTTGGGCTGAAAAATGCAGCAGCAACAGCAATGTCTAACCACAAACTCAATCTCAGTAGGATTTGAACTCAGAATGGAATTTTATATTCACATCGTTCTGTATCTTCTCTCTATATATAAACGGCAGTTTGTCTGTGTGCGTGTCTGTGTGTCTGTTAGGTTGTACCCTCACCCTGACCACGGCTTTCAACCGATTCTGATGAAACTTGACACACACATAGCCCAATGTCATAATTCAAAACTAACGCAGCGAAAATTTTGAAAAGTTCCCCCAGTTCTGAAGAAAATCGATAAATTCGACATGGGGTCGAGAATCAGAAACACAAACCACAGACTGTCTAGGGGACGCAACTCGACCTTTTTAACTAAAAAAAAATTTACCATAATTTTTTTTCCATTTTTTGGCTATAACTCTCTAAAAATGCTTTATAGTTATTTCCCTTACAAACCCGAGCAACGCCGGGCGATACTGCTAGTCTGACATAAGTGAAAGAGTTAAACAGATGACGTATTGATTTAGTTATTAGCTTTTTAGGGTTTTGATTTCAAACCCACTGAGTTCTTTGTAGCTCATATTCCCCGTTGTTGATTGAATTTGTGCCTAGGCATAGCTGTGTGGTTAAGCTTGCTTCCAAGCTACATGCTCTTGGATTCAGCTCCATTGCATGGCACCTTGAGCAGGGTTCTTCTGCTATAGCCCCAAGCTAACCAAAGCCTTGTGAGAGGATTTACTAGACTGAAACTGAAAGAAACCCAATGTGTGTGTGTGCATGTTTGTGCATGCTTGTTTTCTTTATTAGTTCTTGCTTTGGTATTACATGATAGTTGTATAAATCGGTGTCGCTCTCATGTAGTTAGTGTCATTTGTATCCAACATTCTGTAAGAAATGTCAGGCCATGGGGGGAAATATTCTTTATTTTTCTACTCTAGGCACAATGCCCAGAATTTGTGGGGAGGGACCAGTCGATTAGATTGACCTCAGTATGCAACTGGTACTTAATTTATCGACCCCAAAAGGATGAAAGGCAAAGTCAACCTCAGCAGAATTTGATCTCAGAATGTAAAGATAGACGAAATACCGCTAAGCATTTCAACTGGCATGCTAACGTTTCTTATTTCTTTATTGCCCACAAGGGGCTAAACACAAAGGGATTAAGTTGATTACATCGACCCCAGTGCATAACTGGTACTTAATTTATCGACCACGAAAGGATGAAAGGCAAAGTCAACCTGGCGGAATTTGAACTCAGAACGTAACGGCAGACAAAATACCTATTTCTTTACTACCCACAAGGGGCTAAACACAGAGAGGACAAACAAGGACAGACAAATGGATTAAGTCGATTATATCGACTCCAGTGCATAACTGGTATTTATTTAATCAACCCTGAAAGGATGAAAGGCAAAGTCGACCTTGACGGAATTCTGAACTCAGAACATAGCGGCAGACAAAATACTGCTAAGCTTTTCACCCAGCGTTCTAACGATTCTGCCACCTCGCCGCCATGGGGGAAATATTACCTTGCCTGGAGACAGGTGAGGTCTGGTAACAAGAGGAAGAGGATCCAGCCATAGAAAAATCTGTCTCAATGAACTCAAAATTTGGTTGGTATATCTAGCACAACTGCTCACATTACTACAACTATACCCTGTCTCTACGACTACCTGCCATCTCTACAGCTGTCCACAGTCACCATAGTTACCTATTGTCATCACAGATACCCGCCATCACTGCAACTACCCCATACTCACCACAACTACCCACCATCACCATAGCTACCTATCGCCAATCACAACAGTTACCCACCATCAATCACCACCGCTACCCACTGTCAGCACAACTGCCCACATTCACCACAGCTATCCACTCTCTTTACAGCTACCCACTGTCACCACAAGTACCCACCATCTCTACATCTGCCCACCATCACCACAACTATCCACTGTTCGTACAACTACCCAGTATCTCTACAATTACCGACCATCACCACTGCTACCCACTGTCAACACAACTACCCACATTCACCATAGCTATCCCTCCTTTTTACAGCTACCCACCATCTTCACAGCTACCCACCATCTCCATGGCTACCCACCATCTCCACGGCTACCCACCATCTCCACGGCTACCCACCATCTTCACGGCTACCCACCATCTTCACGGCTACTCACCATCTCCACGGCTACCCACCATCTTCACGGCTACCCACCATCTTCACGGCTACCCACCATCTTCACGGCTACCCACCATCTTCACGGCTACCCACCATCTTCACGGTTACCCACCATCTTCACGGCTACCCACCATCTTCACGGCTACCCACCATCTTCACAGCTACCACCATCTCCATGGCTACCCACCATCTCCACGGCTACCCACCATCTTCACGGCTACCCACCATCTTCACGGCTACCACCATCTTCACGGCTACTCACCATCTCACGGCTACCCACCATCTTCACGGCTAACCCACCATCTTCACGGCTACCCACCATCTCACGGCTACCCACCATCTTCACGGCTACCCACCATCTCACGGTTACCCACCATCTTCACGGCTACCCACATCTTCACGGCTACCCACCATCTTCACAGCTACCCACCATCCCCATAGCTACCCACCATCTCCACGGCTACCCGCTATTACCACAGTTAACCATCCCCAATCACCCCCAGCTACCCACCACCTCTACCACTAACCATTGTCATCATAACTACCCATCATCGCCACAGCTACCCACTGAAGCTAACAAGGGCATTCGTAAGGCATTTCTCTGCCTGCTAGAAACAACAGCCAAATCAGCACGCAAACCATCCTGTAGGACCACAAGAAAGGACATTGTGCTTAATGTAGTCTGAGGTACACTACTCACAAATGGAAAATACGGAAAAAAAAATGTATTATTATGGTTTGAATGTTTTTTGATCATAGGACATCAGAGCTGATCTGGAAGGCTAAGCAAGAACCACAACAACAAAAACACCACCACCACCACTACTACTACTACTACTACTACTACTACTACTACTACTACTGCAACCTCTACTACTACTACTACTACTACTACTACTACTACTACTACTACTATACTACTACTACTACTAATAATAATAATAATAATAATAATAATACTGCTACTGCTAGTACCAATCACTGCTTATAAAAAAAAAAATAAACAAGCATTCTTGGAAAAAAAAGATGATAAAAAAAGATAAATTGTTAATCTTTATAGCTTGAATAATTTCTGAAATCTAATTTATTATACTAAACAATGCAATGTGTGTGTGTGTGTGTGTGTGTGTGTGTGGTGGGGAGAGAGGTTGTATGTTTATGTGGTGTGCATATGTATTATGTATATGAGTGTGTGTGTTTGTGTGTTTCTGTATGTGTGTGGTCTTTGTGATGTGTTTTTATTTAATATTTGTGAGATATGGTTTATTAAATTGACTTGTATTGAAGTAAAATAGAATGTGTGGTGTGTGTGTGTGTGTGTGTGTGTGTGTGTGTGTGCATGCGTGCGTGCATGCACGTGTGTGTGTGTGTGTGTGGTGAGGTATGCGTATATTTGTATGTAAATGTGTGTGTGTGTGTGTGTGTGTAAATGTTTTAGTATGTGTTTGTGTAGATGTGTGTAGAAGTGTATTCACATGTTTGTATATGCATGTTTTGTTTGTGTAAATCTGAATGATTATTCACACATGTTCGTGTGTGTGTGTATGTGTGTCTATACACATATACATGTGTATGTGTATATATGTATATACATATGCATGCATATATATACATATATATATATGTGTGTGTGTGTGTGTGTGAATATGTATGTTTGTGTGTGCATGTATATATGTGTCTGTCTGTCTGAATATATGCAAGTCTGGCTGTTTGTGTGTGTCTTTGTTGTGCTGAAAGTTTTTTTTTCTTTTCTTTTCTTTTGCTTTTATTATTTTTCATTTACCATTCCTACTAAGGTTAAAGAACACTTATCAAAATACCAAAAACACAAACAAAAACCTGAATAAATACTAAACAGAGTTTAAAAGATAAATCTATCTCTTCACACACACACACATTCGTACTCACATGTGTGTATGTATATGTGTATATGACGATGTCTGTCTCTATATGCCTATATATATGTATGTAATATTTATATGCATATATGTATGTGTGTGTATATATATACATATACAAGTATGTATACGTCTCTGCTTCTCTGTACACACACACATGCATATATACACACACATATATATATATATACACACACACACACACATATATATATATATATGTCTCTGCTTCTCTATACACATACATACACAAATATATGTATATATATGAGTCTCTGCATCTGTGTGTGTATATATATATATCTGCTTCTCTGTACACATACACACAAACACATATATATATGAGTCTCTACATCCATGTGTGTATATATATATATATATATATATGTATGTATGTATGTATGTAAGTATGTGTATGTGTGTGTATATATATCTCCGGTTCTGTGTATATGTATCCATTATATCTCCATATCTATCTGTGTGTGTGTGTGTGTGTGCAAATGTAAACAAAAGAAAGGCTTTTATAAATGAATCAACCCAAAACCAAACATAATTTAGAAATACAATTTGTAAATATATATGAGTTATCTGTGTAACTGAGCGAGCTTTATTCCTCTTATTGTTTATGTAGGTAATTGTTTTGTGAGAATGTTTCCTGATTGTTGTGTATACAGGCGCTTCTAAAGGATTTTGATATTTTACTACATGTAATGTGTTACACATGTTGATGTATGTATGTATGTCTGTATGTGTGTGTGTGTGTGTCATCATTATCATCATATAATATATGTACATGACTTGTAAAAATATTTCTGTTTGAAATTTAAAATTGGCAAAATAGATTTTGTCTTTTTTTCTTTTCTTTTTTTGTCTTTCCTGCCCTCCCATCTTTTAACTGGAACAGGGAAAATGTAGATAGATTTTGTTTTTAAATATCCATTTCTGTTTTGTTTTTTTTTTGTTTTGTTTATATTTAAAATTTACACACACACACACATACACACATGTATATAGTGAAATTTAAATCTATAAAAATAGCTAATCTTTTTTCTTTGGTTTTGATTGTATTTCAATTTGCATTTGATTTGAGGTTTTTTTGTGCTTTGCTTTCTATTTACTCTCACATACTCTTACTCATTCTTTGCCTCTCTGTCTCTCTATTTGTCACCCCATCTCTCTCCCCATCTCTCTCCCCATCTCTCTCTCTTTCTCTCTCTATCTTTCTGCATCTCTCTCTCTCTCATTTTGGATTCATAGAAACAAGTTTAATCACTTTCAACCTGCACAGTTTTTTTTTCCCACCCAGGATATGATACAAACTATTGTGTGTGTTTGTGCATGTGTGTGTGTGTGGACGGGGTGGGGCAGTGATTGGCTCACCACAGCAACACCCACCCCCACTCAGTCACACCAACACCCACACACACTCACACACCCACACAGCCAAACATCTATCCATCTCTGCCATGATGTCATGTCACACCATTAAGTCACTTTTGTGATTCCATATGTAAAACTCAAAAATTCAATACAGATCAATATAGATTATTGTCATTCTATTTACAACTAACTTATTATTATTATTATTATTATTATCATTATTATTATTATTGCTTTGTTTTTGCTTTTGTTTTTTTTTGTTTTTTGTTTTTTGTTGTCTATATTGCCTCCACTTCTCCAATTTAAAATCACATGATTACACACATTAAGCACAGGTAACTCAGCCATCAACATACTAAACAGCTGTGTCTGTGCACAGATTTCTCATCAATATGCAATGTCTGGCTTTTACTCTTTTGTTGTTGTTCTCTTCTTCTTTTTACTGGTTTCAGTCTTTGGGATTTTGGCCATGCTGGGGCACCACCGACCAACTACTAAGGTTGTATATCATCATCATCATCATCGTTTAACGTCTGCTTTCCATGCTAGCATGGGTTGGCCGATTTGACTGAGGACAGGCGAACCAGATGGCTGCACCAGGCTTCAATCTTGATCTGGCAGAGTTTCTACAGCTGGATGCCCTTCCTAATGCCAACCAGTTCAAGAGTGTAGTGGGTGCTTTTACATGCCACCCCCTACTGGCAACGACATCGCTCGAATCTTTTTACGCATGCCACTAGCACAGGTGCCAGTAAGGCGATACTGGTAATGATCACGCTCGAATAGTGCCTTTTACATGCTGCCAGCACAGAAGCCAGTTAGCTGCTATATATCTATATATATATATATACACATATAGATATCATTACATTGACTCCCTCATACTTATTTTATCAGCTTCTCAACAATGAAAGTGAAAACATAGACTGGAGGAGTTTTGAGCTCAGAATATAAATATTTACCACTAGATTATTTTGTCCAATGATTGACCACCTCTAGAATTCATACACGTTAATGGGGTCAGCAATAGCTGGACCAAGGCTCACTTTGGGCCATTCTAGGTGTTCTCTATAATCTCTTTTACTCTTTTATTTGTTTTGGTCATCTGATCATGGCCATGCTGGAGCACTACCTTTAGTTGAGCAAATCAACCCCAGGACTTATTCTTTGTAAGCCTAGCCTAGTAGTTATTCTATCAGTCTATTTTACCGAACCGTTAAGTTACAGCGAGCTTGTTTCCATCTACCAAATCCACTCACAAGGCATTGGTCAGCCCAAGGCTATAGTAGAAGACACTTGCCCAAGGTATTATGCAGTGAGACTAAACCCAGAACATGGGTTTATGAAGCAAACTTCTTACTGCACAGTCACACCTGTGCCTATATATATATATATATATGTATATAGTTGAAATTTATAGACAAACAAAGAACGAAGACAGGCGTATGAACAACAAGCAAGTGTAATAGTTTGATGCTCAGGGAAATGAAAATGAAAATGTCTTTTATGTTTCGAGCCTATGCTCTTCAATAGAAAGGAATAAAAGAAAATAAGCAAAGAGTGAATGAAAAAAGCTTGTAGATTTCAGCAGTCCAGCATGGCATATATATATATATGTATATATATATATATATATATATATATATATACATATATATATACACATACATACAATACACACTTATATATCTCTGATGTGTTTGTGCTCATATTCCTTGTTGACATGTAAGCATTTTTGCACTAAACACAAAGGAGTGAGACTTTGTATCTTGGGTCAAAGGAAGATAATTCATTCAGGCAAAGTTATATTGAGGAGCTAAATAAGAAAATTCTAAACACAAGAACAAATAATAATAATAATAATAATAATAATAATAATAATAATTAGATAAACAAATAATAAAAAAAATATACATTCTACTCAAACTGTGTCCTTTTGGATATTTGCCACTATGAAGGAAGAACAGAAAATATGGCCAGAGAGAAAAATATCAGTGCAAAAATTAGGAAAGAAAAAGTTGAATATAACAAACTGCAACCAATTCGAATTTATATAAATCATTTTATTTTGTTTTGTTTTATTTTCATTATTTGTTCCCCTCCCATTCTAAATCCCTTCCAAAATGTAAATTTGGCAAAAAGAAAAAAACAAAAAAAAGAAAGAAAAATACAAATTTGTCACTTTTTATAATGGAAGTGGCGACTGTGTTTGTATTAGGTTTTTTTTTCTTTTTTTCTGCAATAGTAGTTAGTGTGGGGTAGATTTCTTTGGGTTTGGGGTTTAAAATATTTTGCTGTCTGGCCCCTGAACATAATGTTTTGTTCAGGGAAGGGTTATTCCTTGAAGATGGCCCGCTGGCAGCAGAGTCCCTGCTTCTGCTATTATTAATTTTAGTGGATTTTTTTTTTTTTGTTTGTTTTGTTATATTTTTTTTTGTTTTGCCAGTACTCTATAATGATGATGCTGATGTTGATGACAATGGTGGTTTACTTCACTCTGCACAACCCCTTGCCGACCACTAAAATTAATTTGTCATTCCAATCTAGAAGAGGGAAGACAGAACAAGGTATGAGGTGTGGTGGGTGGGGTGGGGGGCATACTCCCTGCTAGAACATTAGATATTTACCTATTCCCTTTTTTTTTTATCTCTTCCTTTCCCCCCTTTTATTTACATTTTCAACTTTGATTTCAATGTCATTTTCATATACACACACACATATTTGTAAATGCTTCCCTATTTCTCTTTCGCCTTATTTATATATATGTGTGTATATATATATATATATATATATATATATAATATATATATATATATATATATATATTATATATATATATATATATATATATATGTGTGTGTGTGTGTGTGTATTTATTCACACACACACACATAAATGCACATATATCCCTTTTGTTCTCATTTGCTTTTTATTTTGTTTTTTTAGCCATTAAGAGATTTTTAGGCTCTCCATTCTGTTCTGCTCTCCTTCCCCTCCCCCTTGCTCTCTCTTTTTTTCTTTTATTTTATTATTTTATTACCTGTCTGCCAACCCCCCTCTCTCTCTCTCTCTCTCTCACACACCAACTTAGTTCCCTCCCTTCCGCCCATATCTCAGTTGTCTCCCTATCTTCATGTCCCCAAATTAAAACAAATCTAAACTGGGAAGAAGAAAAATAAAAATAAAAAAAGGGTAAACAACAAAAATTGACAAAACAAGAAATACTTTTAAAATATATTTATTTAAAAAAAAAAACGTAAAAAGTATTTAAAATGAAAAGAGTCCCACACACACACATACATATACACACTCTCACACATGCATGCATGCACACTTTCTCATAGTCACTCACCCATATGCGCTCCTACCTAAACACAAGCATAACAGATCTCTTGAGAAATAGAGGACATTGCCAATAGTGAAGTCTGAGAAGAAGCCTAGTAATGGGGTTTGAGCTGGGTGGAATTGGAAGTAGTGGTAGCGGAGAGGGGGCAGGCGTCGGCTTGGTGATGGCGGTGGTGGTGGTGTCGATGATGTGGTGTCTGTAGTGTTAGAGAAAAGGAAAGGGTGTTTGTGATTGTGATGGTGCGAGGTTGGTACTTTTTGTGGAGCCCAAGCCCAGGGCCAGCTCTGATTGAGCAAACCTCCGATGAAGAGTATTCTAACCATGACCATCCATCTGGACTTTTATTCAAAGGCTCGGGTAGGGCTGTATAGTAAGATGTTTGCTTCCCAACCACATGGCTCCAGGTTCAGTCCTGCTGCATGGCATCTTGGCCAAATGTTGGGGCCGACCGAAGCCTTGTGAGTTGATTCGGTATATGGAAACTGAAAGAAGCCCGTCATATATTTGTGTATATATGGGTGTGTGTGTCTTTGTGTCTATGTTTGTCTCCTACTATCGCTTGACAACCAGTAATAGAATAGACCAATAGAATAAGTACCTGTGTGGATTCAGGCCTTAACACTCCACAATTAAGTTTGTTTCCCAACCACATTGTTCAGGGTTCTGCCCCACTACATGGCAGCTTGGGCAAGTGTTCTCTATTATAGCCACAGGCTGACCAAAACCTTGTGGGTGGATTTGGTAGACAGAAACTGAAAGATGCTCATATATGTATATCTTTATGTGTATTTATGTGTCTGTGTTGTCTCCCACCACCACTTAACAACCAGTGTTGGTGTGTTTATGTCCCTGTAACTTAGTGGTTTGGCAAAAGAGACTGATTAGAATAAGTACCAGGCTTTAAGAAAACAAAGTACTTAGGTCAATCCGTTTGATTAAAAAGATTCTTCAAGGCAGTGCCTCAGCATGGCCACAGTCTAATGATTAAAACAAGCAAAAGACGAAAGATGAATGTATGATTTGATTCCATAGCAGCAAACTTCCCTCAAATCAGATCTACTTCTTGAGAAAAAATTTGAAAGAATGAAAGAAAGACTTGGAAGTCACCATATGAAAGATTTTGATTGTACTTCTGAGAGTATCACAGCATCCATGTATCACTGTATGTGGCACACCCCATCAATTCAGCTCCATGATATATCAAATTGTTGATATACCTAGATACTTAGATAGGTTTCAGCCACATTGGCCCAGGCCATGGCTAACTTAATAGCACCACCTGAAAAAGATATTTAGTAATATATTTTTGTATAATTATTTTTTAGGTACCATTGCCTATTCGATTAAAGAGTTGTTTGTTGTTTGCAGCAGTATATCCGGTTTATCTGGAATTTTTTGGAGATATTCATCCAAGAACTTTCTCTAGGTTATGAAATCTTTTTCCCCCTTTATATGTTTTGGAATGATATTAAAAAAAGCAGGTCCAGTTGAGGAGAAGTAGTTCTGTCTTAGTGTTATGATCTGTTATTTTTTACTTGTTTCATTTAACTGCAGCAATGCTGAGGCAGCACCTTGAAGAATTTTTAGTCAAATGCATCGACACCCCCACTAATTGTTTCCTTTAAGCCCAGTTCTTATTATATCAGTTGCTTTTGCTGCACCACTAAGTTGCATGGACATGAACACACCAACACCAGTTGTCAAGTGGACATACACGCATATATATATATATGGCAGACTTTTTTCAGCTTCTTATTTCTTTATTGCCCACAAGGGGCTAAACATAGAAGGGACAAACAAGGACAGACAAAGGGATTAAGTTGATTACATAGACCCAGTGCATAACTGGTACTTAATTTATCGACCCTGAAGGATGAAAGGCAAAGTCGACCTCGGCAGAATTTGAACTCGGAATGTAACGGCAGACGAAATACCTATTACTTTACTACCCACAAGGGGCTAAACACAGAGGGGACAAACAAGGACAGACAAACGGATTAAGTCAATTACATAGACCCCAGTGAGTAACTGGTACTTAATTTATCGACCCTGAAGGATGAAAGGCAAAGTCGACCTCGGTGGAATTTGAACTCAGAACGTAATGGCAGACGAAATATGGCCACGCATTTCGCTCGGCATACTAACGTTTCTGCCAGCTTGCCTCCTTAATTCAGTTTCTGTCTACCAAATCCACTCACAAGGCTTTGATCAGCTTAAGGCTATAGTAGAAGACACTTGCCCAAGGTGCCACGCAGTGGGACTGAACCCAAAACCATGTGGTTGGTAAATCAAACTCCTTACCACGCAGCCACGCCTGCACGAATGTACGCAGCAATTACACTGCTTTTGTTAAGTGCCTTTACACTCTTTATACAGTTAAAGTGTACACTTTTGTTACATTGCGTTTGATTAGCTCTAACGATTGAGCTAATTTTAATCCTTTCATTATCATATTTCTCTTGAAATACACTGCTTTTGTTTAAATTAATTTTGACAATAATGAAGAATTTAGTAAAAATAACATCATCGTTTATTAACCCTTTCCATACCAACCTGCCCAAGACCTCCACTGGTTCTGTGACGTAAAACTTCCCGTTTTAAAGTAATTGAAATTAAAACCTTCCTTTAGAATTTCATGTTAATTTTCCAAATGCCGGCTTAATAATGACGGAATTATTTTACAAATTTCTTTGTAATTTTTCCCAAATTAAATGCAACAAAGGCAGCATATTTTAAAAGAAGTATTCTTTTATTCTTTTATTTGTTTCAGTCATTTGACTGCGGCCATGCTGGAGCACCGCCTTTAGTCGCACAAATCGACCCCATCCCCCCCGGACTTATTCTTTGTAAGCCCAGTACTTATTCTGTCAGTCTCTTTTGCCGAACTGCTAAGTTACGGGGACACGAACACACCAACATCGGTTGTGAAGTGATGGCGAGTGGGGTGGATAAACACAGACACACACACACACACACATATAACGGGCTTCTTTCAGTTTCCGTCTACCAAATCCACTTACAAGGCTTTAGTTGGCCCAAGGCTATAGTAGAAGACACTTGCCCAAGGTGCCATACAGTGGGACTGAACCTGGCACCATGTGGTTAGTAAGTAAGTTACGTAACAAAAGTTGAAATTTTTTCTTTGCTTTTCCTGTTTTTCTTTACTTGTTTCAATCGATAAACTGTGCCCATGCTGGGGCACCACCTGGAAAAACTTTAGTCAAACAAGTCAACACCTTGTATTTATTCTGTTTTCTTTAAAGCCTGATATTTATTCTATCAGTCTGTTTTGCCGAACTGCTAAGTTACAGGGACATAAACACAATACCAGTAGTCAAGTATTGGTGGGGGGAGGGGTACAAACACGGGCACAAAGGCACACACACTATCTAATGTTGGTTTGTTTACATCCTCATCACGTTGTTTAGCAAAGAGATACATACAGAATAAGTATTGGAAGTGGGGGTTGATTTATTCCAGTAAATACTCCAAGGTGCTCCAGCATGGTCACAGTATGATGGCTGAAGTAAAATTACATAGAGAAATAGGCGCAGGAGTGGCTGTGTGGTAAGTAGCTTGCTTACCAACCACATGGTTCTGGGTTCAGTCCCACTGCTTTGTATCGCTTGCAAGTGTCTTCTACTGAAGCCTCGGGCCGACCAAAGCCTTGTGAGTGGATTTGGTAGACGGAAACTGAAAGAAGCCCGTCATATATATGTATATATATATATGTGTGTGTGCGTGTGTTTGTGTGTCTGTGTCTGTCCCCTTAGCATTGCTTGACAACCGATGCTGGTGTGTTTACGTCCCTGTACCTTAGCAGTTCGGCAAAACAGACCGATAGAATAAGTACTGGGCTTACAAAGAATAAGTTCCCGGGGACAAGTTGCTCGATTAAAGGTGGTGCTCCAGCATGGCCGCAGTCAAATGACTGAAACAAGTAAAAGAGAGAGAGATAGTTGAATAAGCTGCTTTTTTTGTTTACATTTAATTCTGCTAGGCTGGGACTGACATTGTGGTGATGATGGTGGGTGGATTCTTTTTTAACAACAATGTTCCTTGTGTTCCCAGCTCCTGATCCTCTATGGGACATCTTTCTCTCTCTCTTTCTCCTCCACCCTCTTGAAGTAGTGGTTCTTTTCCTATCCTTGAACACTATTACTGTTGTGGAGTCTGTCTTTAGATAAGTTGTTGTTGTCCTTCCATTGTGTTAGCCTTCTTTTGTAGTGTATTCAGTCCTTTCTTTTTTTTTTCTTTTTTCATTCTACAACATCTCCCCCACCCCCCACCCCGACCTCAGGCTTTGCTCTTTGCTTGCTTGTGTGTCTGTGTATATATAGGTGGCCTGAGGCAAGTTGGTCTAACATAGAGAGAAAGAGAGAGACAGGCAGACAGAAAGAGAAAGTGAGAGAGAAATTAGGGGAGGTGCAAGATGACAGATAAGGAGAAAGAGAGAGAAAAGGCTTGATGTATGGGATAGAGAATAGAGAGAAAAGAATGTAGCTCTCCTTCTTCCCACCACCTTAGTAGCTATGAGGAAACTGCAAGTTCTGAATTGTTAAGAAAAAAAGCTGTACACCTGTTTTTCTGTCAACACACACACACACACACATATTTATATATGTGTGTATATGTGATTGTAACAATGGTGATTGACTTTGTTATGCTCAGAGTAGGTTCTTGCTCAATGCAATCCCCATAGGCAGTATGTGCTGAGTACACTTTTCCACCTCTATTAAATCAATACATAATACCATCATCAACATCATTCAACATCCTGCTGGCATGGGTTGGATAATATGTGTGTGTGTGTGTGTGTGTGTGTGTGTGTGTGTGGAGGCACATGGCCTAGTGGTTAGAGCAGCGGACTTGCAGTTGAGGGATTGCAGGTTCGAATCTCAGATCGGGCAATGTGTGTGTTTATGAGTGAAACACCTAAGCTCCACGCGGCTGACTCTTTCGCCACAACTTTCTCTGACTCTTTCCTCTTGCATCTTACCTGCGACGGACCGGCGTCCTGTCCAGGTGGGGAACCTATACGCCAAGGAAACCAGGAAACCGGCCCTTATGAGCCAGGCATGGTTCGAGAAGGAACAAACATACATATATATATATATATATATATATATACATATATAGAAAGATAGATAGATAGATAAATGTATATGTATGTATTTTATTGTTTTATTTGTTTCAGTCATTTGACTGTGGTCATGCTGGAGCACTGCCTTTAGTCAAACAAATCGACCCCAGGACTTATTCTTTGTAAGCCTAGTACTTATCCTCTCGGGCTCTTTTGCCGAACCACTAAGTTATGGGGATGTAATCACACCAACATCGGTTGTCAAGCAATGGTGGGAGGGACATTTCTATATATATATATATATATATATAGAGAGAGAGAGGTAATGGTGTCAGTAAGACCCAAAGGTGTCAGGTAATGCTGAGTACGTGCCATGGACCTTCTAGTTATAAATGTTCTAAAATCTTCACAGCCTTGGTTTTTTTATCTCATTCTAAACAAAAAATTTTATATATGTGTGTGCGTGTGTGTGTGCGCGTGTGTGTGAGTGCACGCATGCCTTTGTTTTCGGCAACCAGTGTTGGTTTGTTTCTGTTCTTATAACTTAAATGGTTCAGCAAAAGAGACCAGTAGAATAAAGTACCAGGCTTTAAAAAGTAACTATGTACTGGGGTCAATTCATTGGGAGTAAAAAACTCTTTAAGGCTATACTCTTTTTCTTTTACATGGCTGCAATCCAGTGACTAAAACAAGTAAAAGATGCACGCGTGCACACACACATGTGTGGTAAACAAGAATTAACTGGTTCCCTTGGACAGTCAACTGTGAATGTTGTGGGGGAGGATATTAATCTGAATAAGTATACCTTTCCACCTTCACTCTCTACTTCTTCTTAACCCCCCGCCCCCCGGCCACACTCCTCCCTCTTATGTTGTAGGAAGTGATTTGCTTGCAAATAATTCATTCAGTCTTGACCACTAACAGCAAAACACACACACACACAACACACACACACACACACACACACACACACACACATATATGTTCATTCATTCTTTCATTCAATTATTTATTCTCTCTCTCTCTCTTTGAGTCTTTTACCTCACCTTTCTCTGCTTCATAATGTTAAACACACGCACACACACACATACATGCATGCACACATGTACCTACTCACTTACATATAGCTTCCATATGTGACTTAGCTGCCTGTTCTCTTTACATTGACATCATTAACACAATAGCTCCATCTTCAGCAACAGCAGCAAAATCTTTATTCTCCATCTCCTACCCAACCCCAGTCATCCTCAGCCTTGTTTTTGTTTCTGTTCTTGTCAACCCCCCTCCCGCCATCACCACCACCACCACCAACATCATCATCCTCACCCTCATCACTAAACCACCACCATCATTAACATCATCGTTACCCTCATCATCAATTAATGATAACATCTCTTAGTTGTCTTCATAGTCATTGCAATAATAACATTCTGTGTCTTTCATTGCCACAAGGGCATCAGAAGGGAGAGAATATTATTAAGGGCTGGCTGCAAAAAGTCATCATCTTTTAACATCTGCCTTCCATGTTGGCATGGGTTGGATGGCTCAACAGAAGCTGGCAAGAAGGGCGGCGAACTAGCAGAAACGTTAGCATGCCGGGCGAAATGCTTAGCAATATTTCATCTGCCGTTACGTTCTGAGTTCAAATTCCACCAAGATCGACTTTGCCTTTCATCCTTTCGGGGCTCGATAAATTAAGTACCAGTTACACACTGGGGTCGACGTAATCGACTTAATCCCTTTGTCTGTCCTTGTTTGTCCCCTCTATGTTTAGCCCCTTGTGGCCAATAAAGAAATAAGAAGCTGGCAAGCTTGAGGGCTGCACCAGGCCCCAGTTGTCTGTTTTGCCATGGTTTCTCCAGCCGGATGCCCTTCTTAATGCCAACCAATTTATAGAGTGTACTGGGTTATTTTTGTTATGTGGTGTCGGCATGAGTGCTGCCTATGTGGCGCTGACACATGCTTTTCACATGCTGTGGACACAGATGCTTTTTATTTGACACCAGCACAATCCTGCTATGATCTTGTTCCTACATATGAAACATCTGCCTATTATGATCATTATTCTTTTGACACATTTTTCAACAATTTTAACAACACAGTATAAAGGCGAAGAGAAGTAGACCTATGTTTTCTAATCGATGATTGTATGAAGCTCTTTTTAGAGTTTATTCACTTCTTGGTGCAAAGATAAAAATAAAATAGCTAACAACTCTCAGGGTAGAAGATTTGGCAAGTGTATAACAAAAGTGTCCTCTCCTATGACTGTGACATCAGTCCTGTGTATGTAGACTGTATACTATCTCAAGGAAGCCATATTTTAGGACCAGCCAAAGCTTTGTGGATCAATTTGCCTGACAGAAAAAACTGAAAAGAAGCTCATTGTATGTATATGTATCTATGTATTCTTGTATCTATCTGTCTGTCTAGCTATCCATCAATCTGTGTGGCTATCTATTTATCTATCTGTCTATCTTTTTATCTATCTGTTTATCTATTTATTTGTCTGTCTAATTATTTGTCTGTCTATCTATTTATCTGTCTGTCTATCTACCTATTTATCGATCTATCTATCTGTCAATCTATCTATCTATCTATCTATCTATCTATCTATCTATCTATCTATCTATCTATCTATCTATCTATCTGTCTGTCTGTGTCTGTCTGTCTCTCTCTCTCTCTCTCTCTATCTATCTATCTATCTGTCTGTCTGTCTGTCTGTCTGTCTGTCTCTCTCTCTCTCTCTCTCTATCTATCTATCTATCTATCTATCTATCTATCTATCTATCTATCTGTGTTTGTGTTGTGTTTGTCCCCCACCAATGCTTGACAACTGGTGCTGGTTTCTTTACACCCCTGTAAGTTAGTGGTTCAGCAAAAGAGATTGATAAAATGAGTACCAGACATATAAACAAGCCTTGAGGCTGATTTGTTTGACTAAAAACCCTTCAAATTGACACCCCAGCATGGCTGCAATCCAATGACTGAAACATGCAAAAGAGAAAACTAGGGGTGGGAGGAGGGGGTTGTTTTTCGATTTTTCATACAAAGTGCAGCGGTAATTTTTCCGTTTGATCTCCACTGCATCACAGAATCAAAAAGACCAAAAGCCACAGGTGCTCTAATGACGTTTGAATGGCAGAAGGGAATAAGGAGCAGTAGTGGGGTCATAGTGGGGTGATAGTTACAGAGTTGTGATATGGCCTTGATATGGTTGTTATAGTTGCATCAGTGGTAGTGCCAGTTGTGGTTGTGGTACTTGTGTTAGTGGCTATGGTGATGGTGGTGGCGGTGGTGGTGTTTATTATGTCATAGTATGATTGTGATAGATGGTGATGGTGATGGAAATAACGATAATACTAGCCATGCAGTTGTGTTGTTGCTGTTTAGCACCAGGCTAGGCCTGATCAGTCAAACCTCTCTCTCTGCCAAACAAATTCCAGCCATGACCATCCTATCTTTTTTTTACTTTCCAGATATAATTGTATACCCATGATAACATTATCCAATATGTCATTCATATTTCTGTTTAACACAATGGGTATGACTTAAACGATAAAAGAGATTTAGCTGCTGTTTGTAGCAAGTCAGGCAACTATATAATGACACTCATTGGCAGCTGGATACACTTAATATTGGTGCTGTTTGTGGTGGTGAATCCTCAGATCAATGGTTCCCAAACTTTTCATTACCAAGGACCCCTTTTAATATGCTTATCCTTATGTATGTGTGTATGTATGTATATATATATATATATATATATATATATAGGCGCAGGAGTGACTGTGTGGTAAGTAGCTTGCTTACCAATCACATGGTTTCAGGTTCATTCCCACTGCGGGGCACTTTGGACAAGTGTCTTCTACTATAGCCTCGGGCCGACCAAAGTCTTGTGAGTGGATTTGGTAGACGGAAACTGAAAGAAGCCTATCGTATATATGTGTGTGTCTGTGTTTGTTCCCTAAACTTCACTTGACAACCGATGCTGGTGTGTTTATGTCCCCGTAACTTAGCAGTTCGGCGAAAGAGACCGATAGAATAAGTACTAGGCTTCCAAAGAATAAGTACTGGGGTCAATTTGCTTGACTAAAAGGCAGTGCTCCAGAATGACTGAAACAAGTAAAAGAGAAAGAGTAAAGAGTACATATATATAAATGCTTAGTTCACTAATATTGTTGAGGACAGTGATGGAAAGAAAGTTCTTATTTCTTCTTACAGACTCAACTCCAAATCCTGGTTTTGTTTTGTTTCCATCTCTACCACCTCTGCAGCTTTTAGTGTCTTGTTTTAATTGTAACACTGCACCGCCCTTGCCCTCCCACACACACACACTCTAACTCATAATTACGTGTCCCACAAGTAGGTTACATTTGAACACCATTATAATGTGATCTCCACCCTGCTTATGTAAAACTGGTTTACACACACATACACACATATATCATTTATCTTTTACTTTTTTCAGTCATTAGATTGTGGCCATGCTGGGGCATCACCTTGAAGAATTATTAATCAGAAGAATCAACCCCAGCCCTTATTTTTTCTTTAAACCTGGTACTTCTTCTGTCGGACTATATTGCCAAACCACTAAGTTTTGGGGATAGAAACACACACACACACATGGAAAACATGTTAAAGGATGATGATGACGATGTGTGTGTATGTGTTTACACTCGCAAGGCTATAGTAGAAGGCACTTGCCCAAGGTGCCATGCAGTGGGACTGAACACAAACCTGCATGGTTGCAAAACAGGCTTCTTAACCACATAGCTATGCTTGTTCCTAGGTAGAAAAAAAGTTAAGCTGGTCATAGCTGGAATGTCTCTGATGTAGGTGTGATTGATCAACGGCTGACTGAACGTAGGCCATGGTAGTGCTCCAGCATGGACCAGAAGCCAGTAAAAGAATATTCGTGTGCGTAGGCATTGGGAAGTACAACGATGCTTTGCTGTGATTAGTAGTGTTATCTGCATGGCACCTTGGGTAAGTGACTTCTGCTGTAGCTCCAATAGCCTCAGGCTGACCAATGTCTTGTGTGTGGAGAGCTAGCAGAAACATTAGCATGTTGGCTGAAATGCTTCGCGATATTTCATCGGTCTTTACATTCTGAGTTCAAATTCTGCTGAAGTCGACTTTGCCTTTCATCTTTTCGGGGTCAGTAAATGAAGTACCAGTTGCATACTGAGGTCGATCTTATCGACTGGCCCTCTTCCCCAAAATTTCGGACCTTGTGCCTAGAGTAGAAAAGAATGTCTTGTGTGTGGATTTGATAGATGGAAACTCTGTAGAAGCCCAATGTGTGTGTGTGTACTTTTCTAGTTGTGTTTGTTCCCTGCCACTCCTTGACAGCCAGTATAGGTTTGTTTATGTCTCTATAACTTAGCAGTTCAGCAAGAGATCCTGATAGAATAAGCTTGCATGCTTTAAGAAAAAATTTTTTAAATCACTACTGGGGTCCATTTGTTAGATGAACTCCTTCAAGACAGAGCCTTAGCATGACCACAGTCCAATGATTGAAACAAGTTAGAGAGAAAAGCATTCAGTGTACACTGTAAAGTGGTTGGTGTTTCGAAGGACATCCAGCTGTAAAAGCCATGCCAAAACTGACCTCACCGGTGCTGGTGCCAAAGCCATGCCTAAAACAGAAACAGAAGTCTGGTGCAATCTTCTGCCTGGCCAGGTCCTGTCAAACCGTCCAACCCATGCCAGCATGGAATGCAGATATTAAACTATGATCATCATCATCATCATTCATTTAGCGTCCGTTTTCCATGCTAGCATGGGTTGGACGGTTCAACTGGGGTCTGGGGAGCCCGAAGGCTGATTATATATAAATATATATATACAAAATTTAGAGGACTGATCAATAAAAGTGGACAGCCTATATGCTAAACATAGCCGTCAAATTGCCATTACCACGAAGAATGTGTTCTCAAGAAAAATCTCAGCAAAAGATCAAAATGTAAAAATAAGCAAGACAAATGAAAATATACGAAATAAAAAACGATTGACTGCTGTAGTTTATATATATATATATATACACACACATACACACACACTTTATTTGTGTATTAAGGTTACCATTAGTTTCATGTTAAGAAAATATCTGAACAATTTTTCAAGCCAGTCACATGGAGGAATGGTGTTCATCTCCATTTTGAATTAAACACCAAAATGGAGATAAACACCATTCCCCCATGTAATCAGCTTGAAAAACTATTAAGATATGGAGACGAAAACCACTCCTCTATGTGATCAGCTTGAAAAATTGTTGAGATATTAAGATGTTTTTCTTGGCATGAAACCATTGGTAGCCTTAATACACAAATAAAAAAAATTTTATCCACCAATGTGGTGTTGAGCACTCTTTCTCATTCTTTGACATTTATTGCACACACACACACACACACACACACATACATGCATACACTCACACATCCACATAAGAATACAAGCACATATACACACAATGTCCCTGGTATTAAATTATTGTCTCCCTCACCCTCACCCACCCCATCCAAGGAGATTTGTGCTTTGGCAGCTTGTGTTAGTTTGGATGTCTGTAACACAACCCTTTGGCTTCCTCCTCCTCCTCCTTTTTCCTTCTCTTCTCTTCTTTGTTCTCTCTCTTTTTCTCTCTCTCCTTCTCTCATACTTCCAGTTTTCACTCTTGTATAGCTTTTCCTTGCTTTGTCTTCCCTCTTCTTTTTTTTTTTCTTGTTAACATGATCCCTCTTTCTCCTTCCCTTCATCTCTCTCTTTCTCCCCCATATATATATATATATGTGTGTGTGTGTGTGTGTTAAAGCAAGAGAGAGAGGGAGAGAGAAAAATGAATCCCTTTTAGTCTTTCTCTCTCACTATCTCTGGTTTCTATATTGTGTGTGTGTGTGTGTGTGTGTGTCCATCCATCCCCATATGTGTATGTATCTCTCTCCCTCACTATTGTCGTCTATACATCTCTCTCTCTCTCATTTATCATACTTCTCACCTATCTATCTATGCATCTATCTATCTATCTCTATTTATTTATCTATCTATCTATCTATCTATCTATCTCTATCTATCTATCTATCTATCTATCTCTATCTATCTATCTCTATCTATCTATCTCTCTCTATCTATCTCTCTCTCTCTCTCTCTATCTATCTCTCTCTCTCTCTCTATCTATCTATCTATCTATCACTTAGTATTATGACCCTTCCACTGAAATCTTTCTACTCTCACTCTTTCTCTGCTTCCACCCCCCCATACCTCCATCTTGGTATCCTCATTTCAACTTACCTCAACACTACCTCCAGCAGCACAACTATTATTATTATTATTATTAATATTATATTATTATTATTATTATTATTATTATTATTATTATTATGACTGCAACTACTCCCACTGGCTAGTGTTTCTAATCTCTCTCTCTGTTTCCTCTCCATCTTTTATTTCCCTCTCTGTAATTCTCCTTTCTTGCATCCCCACCCCCAACTATCTGCCTTTCCTTTCTATCCCCACCCTATGGCTAGCTCTCTGCCCCCCCCCCGCCACCACCACCACACTTGATTCTCCTCTGGCCCTCTCCTCCAACCTACCCCTACCAGCCTCCTATGTTAGTACCCCTACCTCCTCTAACTACCACCATACCTATCCCCCATGAACTCCACTACCATCTCCCTCCCTTATGTATACACACACATACACACACATATATATATATATATATATGATCCCTCCCACCACAATGCTAGTGGTACTACCACCATGACCACCACCTCCACTATAACTACTAATAAAACAACCATCACTACCACAGCTGTTACCTCTACCACACACACCTTTACCATCCCTCTTCCACCCACACACACTCTCCTATCCTGTGCTACTATCACTACAGTGCCACTGCTTCCTTCTTCATCACTACCACTCCAACATCCAACACCACTCCAATGTTCTCTCTGCCGCCGCCGCCACCACCACAACTATAACCATTCCCATCTCCCTTTCTACTATTTCCCCCCATCACTCCTACTATCGCCACTACTGCCATCTCCACCACCACTACTAATACTACTTCCACTTCTACAGTTACCATCATCATCACTACCACCACCACTACCTCTTCTACTACTATTACTATAATATCTACTTCTGGTCCTCCATCAATCCACCACCAGGAACCAAGGTAGGGGACTTGACCTGCTAGAAATAATAGCAGTCATATTTTTACCCTCATCACTCAGATAGATGAAATGTAAAAGGAAAGAAGAACAATCTAATCCTTGATATTCGAAACAGAAGGGCTGGCCATGGCTGGAAAGCTTTTCGTTATATATATATATAGATAAATAGATAGAAAGATAGATAGGTTTCTTAAATAACAACAATCAGCACCAACACCACCACCACTGCCATCAGTACTATCACCACTGCCGCCAATACCACCTCCACTACCAGCAGTACTATTATCACCACCACCACCACCACCACTGCTGCTACCGCCGCCACCGCCTGCACCCTTACAACAGTCACTTTATTCCAATTCTGTCTTTTCACTTCCAGAGAATAATCTCCATATTAAAACTATTGATTTCTATTAAACCCATTTTTCTTTTACTAATGCTTGACTGTTTCCATTGTTGAAACACACACACACACACACACACACACACAGAATCTTCTTCTCTTTCTTGACCTCCTTCCTATACCAAGCTTCCATCACCCATTCACCACCATCACCACTGCCACCGCTGCCGCCATGGGCACTGCTGTCTCTGCCTCTCCCCCCCCCTCGCCACAACCATGCCTCCCTACTTCCTATTCACCACCACCACCACTACTACTACTACTACTACTATCATTTACCTCCCACCGCTACTAAAATCACTACTACTACTTCTTACTAACATCCCTACCAACCTCCCAACCTTCCTCCCCTTACTGCTTATTGCAACCACCACCACCACCACCACCACCACTATCTCCCTCTTTTACCACTGATCTTTAGTAATATATCTATTATCTGTTTCTTTCTCAGACTACCTACTATAAAAACACTATCTCTCACTACCACCACCACCACTTCTTCTTACAAAGCCACTACTTCCACTCTCAGCTATACAAACAGCAACTAAGCCAAAGAGGGGAATCTCTGAAGTCATGGTTTGACCTGCTGCTATGCAAAATAGCAGTAAAAAAAAAAAAAATCACCCCTCATCACATCCCTTGCAGTCTTTTACAAAAGTGCTACAAAAGAACACTTTGGATATTATCATTATACATTATTATTATGTATCCAAGCAGCATAAACCAAAGAAGGCTGAATGCTCATGGATCAGAATATGCCTATAATCAATCCGGAGAGGTCCTGTTGGATCAGAGATGACCTGAGGTGCTGCCCCCCCCACCACCACCACACTACCACCATTACTAATAACAACATTTATTTAACCCTTTCAGCTTTTAGATTATTCTGTCCAATTCACAGCTTATTTATTCACGTGGTTTCAAATTAATCATGCATCATTTATTATCTTATATATTTAGCCTTGAGGTGTTTAATGATGTGGATTCTTTTTACTTGTTTCGGTCATTTGAGTGCGGTCATGCTGGGGCACCCCGCCTTGAAGAATTTTTAGTCGAAAGAGTCGACCCCCCCCCCCCCCGCCTGATACTTATTCTGTTGGTGTCTTTGGCTGAACCGCTAAGTTACAGGGATGCAAACACACCAACACCAGTTGTCAAGTGATGGTGGAGAACAAACACAGACACAAAGACACATGCACGTAGATACACACACACACACACAAGAATTTTTTGCGTAATGAGCTAAAAAAACCAAGGCTGTGTAGATATTAGAACACATATAGATAGAAGGTCTTACAGCTGTTTCCAGGATATTTATTAATTATATCCCTTCATCAGAGACGGTGTGAGAGGATGGTTAAGAAGCCTGTTGTATATATATATATATATATATAGGTTAAGAAGCCTGTTGTATGTATATATATATATATATATATACACACGCACAACAAGCTTCTTTCAGTTTCTGTCTACCAAATCCACTCACAAAGCCTTGGTCAGCCCAAGATTATATAATAGAAGACACTTGCCCAAGGTGCCAATGCCATGCAGTGGGACTGAACTCAGAATTATGTGTCTAGAAAGCAAGCATCTTACCACCAACATTGTAAGGTGGGTGTGAGAGGCCAAATCTGACTGGTTTGAAGTTAAAACTGGTTGAATATTTTGGGCAAAATATGGCCATCAAACAGATTATTCTGTCAGATGTAACACTTAATTTTTTCACATTGTCTTGAATTAATCCTGCATTATCTGATAGCTTTGGGATTTCAATGGTGTGATTGATTATGTTTTGAATGACATTGTCAGGTAGGTGTGAGAGGCCAGGTCTGGTCAGTTTGAACATAAAACAGGTCGAAAATTCGGGGCTGGTTTAAATGCTAAAGGGTTAATTTATTCATTCCAATCTGGATGGAACTGTGTTAACCCTTTTGATACCAACACGCCTGAAACCGCCTCTGGTTCTGTAATACAAATTTCTTGTTTTGAAAAGTTCTGAATTAAAACTTTCTGCCAAACATTAGTCCCAATTTATGTTCCTAACACTAGCTTAATGATAACTAAGTTATTTTACTAAATTCTTTGTTATATTTAAAATTAATTGAAAAAAACAGAGAGCATCTCAACAAAAGGGTTAACAGGTAGGAGCATCATCACTTTGCTTGGTGTTGGGGCTCTTCTGTCAATGTACATTTCAGTCTGGCACTAACCCTACATTTCAGTCTGACACTAACAAGGAAACTCTGAGCACTGCCTGCTAATTAAAATAATTGACTCTTCTGTGAGTTTCAATGATGAGTATTTTAAATGTCCTCGACCCTCCCAGACAGCAAAAGGAATACTTTTCATTAATGTTTTAGCAAAGTAGAATCAGTCATTTTGTGTGTGTGTGGAGCCTGGAGGAAGGGCCGTAGCCCGTGACCCTTGAAGGTCCTCCCAAAACAGCTGAGATTGATACTGCTAATGTTCTGTTTGAATTGTTGTAGGCCAATATCTACTGAAAAAGACATGAAGAGAGAGGAGATACAAGGGAGCCTCATATTCTGAGGATGATGGATTGGACGTAATGATCAATATGGGGAAAGTAGGATTAGATGCACCAAGGGTGCCAAAAGGTGGAGAGACGAGCTGGATGGAGGAGCAGAGGCAATTATAGTAATGATGGAAAAGAGAGAGGAGATAGTATGCCTATGGGCTAGAGAGGCTGGAGCGTATCTGTTACTGATGGAGCGCCAATCAGTCAGGTGGGCCTCAGGCCATAGATAGCAATAGAAACGACAGATAGAGGAGGTAGCACACATGTGGACTAGAGGCTGAATTATGTCCGTTATTGGTGGAGTGTCAATTAGCCAAGTATTTGTGTTAAGGTAATACTAAAGCAGAACAAGAGCACTCACCTCTGCCAAGGCAACACCACTATCCTCTCAATGATTAGCCAGAGATGATTATTAAAATGAGAATATCTGAAATAAACTCAACTGCTCTCACATGTGAGAATACTAAAAGTGAACCTGACCACTCTCAAAAATTAAGTAAAAAACCAGGAAAGATTATCCAGAATCCTTGTCCAGCACTGGATTGATCCCAAAATCTAATCAGTTCATGCTAATCACAAGGCCAAACATCTCTGGAAGTTTCATCTGAATTCATCCAGCGGTTCTTGAGATATCTTGTCCACAGACAAACCAACAAAAACAACTGAAAGCTATACCTCTGCCTTCCCTAAGGTGGAGGTAATAAGTACGACACATGGTTGACTCTTTGAATTGCAATTACACAAATCCATTTAGTGATGATGATGAAGAAGAAGAAGAAGAAGAAGAAGAATGCAAGGAGGAGACAGAAATGAAAGGATGTGCAATGATATATTTGTAAGATATTGTGTAATATACACAGATCCCAGGGACAGAGGGAAAAAAAATCAAAAGTGAATCATTACCAAAAGTTGCTGACTCTTAATCTGTGCACTTGTTGAACCCCCTACTAGAAATAGCAACCATATATTTCTCAAATCACATCTTACAACCATAGATATATATCCTATTAAACTGTGTCAGAAAACAAAATAATGAGTTGGTCATGACTGGAATGCTTTTCCTCATAGATATATGTTCAATTATCACTGACCTCGATTCAACACAATCTATCAATAGCATAACTATTAGACCCACTGTGTCACAAGCACCACTGTGCCACAAGCATCACTGTGTCACAACCACCACCAAGAAAAGAAACTTCAGTAGGGCAACCTCTGTGTAGAGACTGCAACCTTTAGCATCTAAATTGTCTGTGTCCAGCCCAAATATTCAACATGTTTTATGTTGAGACTAGCCAGATCTGGCCTCTCACACCTACCCTACAATGTCATTCTAAAACTAAACAATCACATCATCGAAATTTTTGAAGCTACAAGATAATGCATGATTAATTCAAAACAATCTTGTAACTTTCATCCCTTATTTGTTTCAGCCATTAGACCACAGTCCTGCTGGGGCATCGCTTTTAAGGGTTTTTAGTTAAACGAAATGACCCCAGTACTTATTTTTTCAACCCTTGTAAGTATTCTATTTGACAGAGTAATCTGAATGCTAATAAGCAAGTCGTTATGAAACGGCAGCCAAATTAAGATGCTGTGTGTGAATCACCTTAAAAACAAAGGACATGTTGGATGTTGCCCTAAAGCAGTGCTTTTCAAACTTTTTGCTGGGGCGGAACCCCAAGGAAGCATTCCACTGGCTCGGGGAACCCCTGTGCAATAATTTAATAGTCTTATGCACACATATCTGCACAGGAAAATTTAAAATTACTGCCGATTTTAGCAGTTTTGTAACTTCTTGCGGAACCCTAGTTGAAAACCACTGCCCTAGAGAAATATATACAAAAAAAAAACCTATGGAGTGGTCACTGCTGGAGAGAGACACTGTTATCATAGGTCTATTAGGACGAAGCTGACCTAGGGTTAAACAACAACAGCAAGCACCAAGATGTTTGCAGTGGCAGGAAGATAATTCAAGTCTTTAAATTTAGAAGGAATATCAGAAGAGACAGGGTAAAAAGTATGATCAACAAGAAAAACAAGAAAGATGATGATGATGATGATGATGATGACGGTGGTGATGATGATGATGGTGATGATGATGACTACACCAACAGATACTCCTTGACAATGACACAGATGACAAGAACAGATTGTGACAGTTAAGACTGTGACGAGAGGTGTGTGCAGGGTGGAGGGGGGACTTGCAGTGCTACCCCCTCCCCCAGTAGATTTTTGTGTGGATGTGACTGTTCATGTGGCAATATGTTTGCACATGTATGTTTGTTTATGTGTGTGTATATGTGCCTGTTCACATGTCCCTGTCCATGTGGGAATACACTCATGTATATGTGTGTGCACCTGGTAATAAGACTGTGTGTAAAATAAATAGCAGCTTGTATGTGTGTGTGTGTGTGTATATGCATTTATATGTCTGTATTCATGTAGTAATGTGTGTGTTGATTTATATGGTAATGTGTATGCGTGTTTGTATGTCTGTATTCATGTCGTCATGTATGTGTGCGTCCACCTGTGTAGTTGTATATGTGGTAGTTGGTGTGAAGATGTATGTGTAAGAGAAAAAAAACAGACGCATGATGTGATGTGTGTGTGGTTCTGTGTGTGTTCATGTGAATAATAGACAGTATGCATATGTGTTTGACTGTTAAGACCATGTGCATATATTGCATGAATATGACAGTGTACTTGTTTGACAGCAAAAGCATTCACATGTGCATATAATGATTTAGACATGTGTTTGGCAGAACACACACGTGTATATATAAATATATATATATATATATATATACATATATATATATATATATACTCTTTTACTCTTTTACTTGTTTCAGTCATTTGACTGCGGCCATGCTGGAGCACCGCCTTTAGTCGAGCAAATCGACCCCGGGACTTATTCTTTGTAAGCCCAGTACTTATTCTATCGGCCTCTTTTGCCGAACCGCTAAGTGACGGGGACATAACCACACCAGCATCGGTTGTCAAGCAATGCTAGGGGGACAAACACTCACACACACTTATATATATATATATACATATATACAACAGGCTTCTTTCAGTTTCCGTCTACCAAATCCACTCAAGGCATTATTCGGCCCGAGGCTATAGCAGAAGACACTTGCCCAAGATGCCACGCAATGGGACTGAACCCGGAACCATATGGTTGGTTAGCAAGCTACTTACCACACAGCCACTCCTGCGCCTATATATAAATATACAAATATATAAATATAAATATACATATACATATATATATATACATATATATAGATTAATCAGCCGAAATTGCTAAGATGATCTGGTTCTTGACTGATGACTGAGGGCTTCGAATGTCCCGTCCTGTGGTTCTTGTGTCGTCTCTGTGGTGTTTCATGTTCTTGTCCATGTCTGTATTTAATTTTACTGTTTACCTATATATATATATATATATATATTATACATATATATATATATATATATATATATATATTATATATATATATATATTATATATTATATATATATATATATATATACATATATATATATATATATGGATGCGCCTGTGTATGCAAGTGTGCATATGTGCATGCATTACTGTCAGGAGTGTACTATTGAAACTCTCAAGCTGAACTTGTCCTACTCGTCTTTTCGCAGAAAAACCAAACCCAGCCGAATAAAAATGATAAATAAAATAAAAGTAAAATGTGCGGGTGTTGTTGAATGGGTATGTGGCCTGGTGCAGTGGGGTAGGTGGGCTGAGGGTGCCTTAAAGGGTGATGGGTGAAGGGGAGACCATACAGAAAATCCAAGCAAATTGGGCCAGTGTGCTGTTTGTTGCTAATCTCTCTTGACAAGGGGCTGCCAGACAACAAATCCCCTTCATAACACCACCACTACCACCACCACCACTACTATAACCATCATCATTACTACTATTACCACTACCATTACTCCCACCACCACCACCACTACATCCATCACCAGGACTACCACCACTGCTGTTACTACTACTACTACTACTACTACTACCCTTACCATTAACACCACTATTTCTACAACTATTACTTCCACCACTACTACTATCCTACTACCACCACTACTCCTGCCACCACTATCACCTGTGCCATCACCACCACTGCTGCTGCTGCTACTACTACTACTATAGAAACAAGATAATTTATTAATTTAAAACCTGAATTTTGTGTAAGATGTTGGTCAGTGGGAGTGGTTGTTTCCATGGATGGGGGGAGTAGTGGCTATCAGGGGGACAGGGTGCAAGATTCTTATTGTCTTTGATTTCTTTTTTTAGATTATTGTGTGTGTGTGGAGGGGCAAGGGGTAAAAATCAAAACAGAGGAAAGTAAAAAGGAAAAGAGAGGAAAAAAACAAACCTACATAGGTTCAAGTCTTCAGTGCCTTAACTAAATACTAATGGGGGTCATGAGGAAGAAAACTGTTTGTTCTTCCTCTTTGTTGTATTATTGTCTATGAATCTATGCTTTTGGCCTTTTCATACACACTATCACATACATACATACATGCATACATGCACATATACACATGCACACATACACACACACATACACACACACACACACACACTAATAGGTTCTATGGCCTATCCCAACAATCATTATTAATTATATTATTACCAATAATTAGTATTATCAATTATGTTGTTATCAATCATAAGTTAATTAATGCGAGCATGCACAAGTGTGTTTTTGTTGTTGTTGTCGTCGTTGTTGTTGTTGTTGGTGGTGGTGGTGGTTAGCTCTGAGTCGGCCCTGATCAAACAAACCTTTGATAAATTACATATATCTGACCCGCAGATATTCTTCTACTTGTTTCAGTCATTTAACTGTGGCCATGTTGGAGCACTGCATATAGTCAAACAAATCAACCCAAGGACTTATTCTTTATAAGCTTAGTACTTATTGTATCGGTCTCTTTTACTGAACTGCTAAGTTACGGAGACAAACCCAAGTATATATATACATACATACATACACATATATATCCTTCTTTCCTTTCCTTTCCTGAGTGTCTAATAACACAATACTTGTTCCATGTCCTCGCGTTGTTGTGTTTTCTCTTTGTGTTTTTATGTTTGGATTAACTATATATATATAATCAATCAAAACAAATCAAAATAGATGAACATCAATGGAATTTGTATCTTTGTGGTACCAGTGCCGGTGGCACACAAGAAAACCATCCGAACGTGGCCGTAGCCAGTACCGCATCGACTGGCCTCCGTGCTGCGGGCACGTAACAAACACCATCCGATCGTGGCCGTTCGCCAGCCTCATCTGGCACCTGTGTCGGTGGCACATAAAAACACCATCCGAGCGTGGCCGTCTGCCAGCCTCGTCTGGCACCTGTGTCGGTGGCACATAAAAAACACCATCCGAGCGTGGCCGTTCGCCAGCCTCGTCTGACACCTGTGTCGGTGGCACATAAAATCACCCACTACACTCTCGGAGTGGTTGGCGTTAGGAAGGGCATCCAGCTGTAGAAACACTGCCAGATCTGACTGGCCTGGTGCAGCCTTCGGGCTCCCCAGACCCCAGTTGAACCGTCCAACCCATGCTAGCATGGAAAACGGAGGCTAAATGAATGATGATGAATGATGATATATATATATATATATATATATATATATATATAGAGCCATAGGAGTGGCTTTGTGGTAAGAAGCTTGCTTCCTAACCACATGGTTCCGGGTTCAGTTCCACTGCGTGGCACCTTGGGCAAATGTCTTCTGCTATAGCCTTGGGCCAACCAAGACCTTGTGAGTGGATTTGGTAGACAAAAACTGAAAGAAGCCCATCGTGTGTGTGTGTGTGTGTGTATATATATATATACACGTATATATATTTGTGTGTGTGTCTGTGTTTGTTCCCCCACCATTGCTAGACAACAGATGTTGGTATGTTTACATCCCGATAATTTAGCAGTTCAACAGAATAAAGACTAGACTTACAAAGAATAAGTTAATTTACTTGACTAAAGGCAGTGCTCTATCATGGCCGCAGTCAAATGACTGAAACAAGTAAGAGAATAAAAGAAAATAAGATATATATATATATATACTGATACTTATTGTATGGACCCCGAAAGAATGAAAGCAAAGTTGGTCTCAGCAGAATTTGAACTCAGAATGTAAAGCCAGGAGAAATGCCCCTAAACGCTTCGTCCAGTGTGCCAACAACGGTTCAACCTTAAACTGCCTTTATAATAATAATAATGATAATTCTTTCTGCTAAAGGCACAAGGCCTGAAATTTGGGGTTTGGGGTCCAGTCGATTAGATTGACCTCAGTGTGCAATTGGTACTTAATTTATCGATCCCCGAAAAGATGAAAAGCAAAGTTGACTTCAGTGGAATTTGAACTCAGAATGTAACGGCAGATAATAATAATGATGATGATGAGGAGGATGACGACGACGTCGTCAGTGGTTTCTGATTTTGGCACAATACCAAGAATTTTGAGTTGAGAAGATTAGTTGGGACCTCTGATTCCGGTGCTTGGCTGGTACATTGTTATCCGTCTTGGAGAGGTGAAAGGCAGAATTGATGTTTGACTTTGGCAAGATTTGAACTCAGAATGTAAACAACCAAAAGAGTACTTGACCGATACTTTATTTTATTGACTCTACCAGGTTGGAAAAAAAGAAGGTTGACTTTTTCAGGATTTGATCTCTGAATGCGTTAATATATACAGTTTGTACCATAATTCCTGCCAACTTCCACCTCCTCCACTTACAACTGCTACTACTACTATTTTCATAACTGTAATAGTTTTCATCTTTGTATGTATGTGCATGTTTAAAAGCAAATGTGTTTGTATATATGTATGTATGGGAGTGTATAATTATGCTCGCTTGTATTTATGTCTATGTGTGAGTGTATGTGCATGTGTATATATCTGAGTATGAATGTGTACATATATGTATATATTTGTGTATGCATATTTATGTGTGTGTGTGTGTGTATGAATATTTATATGTTTGTATTTGTGTATGTGTGTATATATAAGTATTTGTGTGCGTATGTTTCATTAAAAGAAATTTTGTATTAACAAAAAATAACTGGACAAATGAAAACAAGCAAGGAAATGTGAAAAAAAAAACCCAATAAATATATAACTATTTGTTGTTATATCAAAGAAAATATTAATATACAACACCACACCTCTACTGAAATTGTAACAGAACAGCCTGGTGGTGCACAAGCTCTATTGAGTTGTAATATGTACCCAACTGTAGGTTATGCTAACGGTAGAAGAAACCCAGTGTTGAGGGTACCATAACAAGCTAGCAAGTACATTGAACTCTACTAGATATGTGTGCACAAGAAGCAATGGATGGGAGGCCTTTCTCAACATCATTTTGATTTATTATCACTGTCACTGTAATGTGGAAGGTAGGTGGTCACTGCTGTTGCTGTGTGGCAGAAATGGTATACAGTCAGGCAAGATTGGTAAGCAAGGGTGGAGCGTATTGTTCTGAGTTTGGTTCTTTCTCAAGTTTTCAGATTTTTAAATCCCACCCATTACTGTTTCCTTCATCCATCCTATTGCATCATGGAGGTTGATTTCTTTTTTCACACACACACACACACACACACACACACACACACACACATACATACATACATACATACATACATACATACATATATATATATATATATATTTCGTTTTGGGATTTGGTTTGCAAGATTCTTTATGTGAGTTCGTGTGTTGAAGCATATTCTGTTGTGTCTGGGGAGAGTCATTTTCTTTTTGTGCCTTATTATTTAACACACTCACCGGAACTATTGAAAAGGTTGCAAGACGCAACAAAAATTTTAGTACAATAAAAGTAAGAAAAAAGTGGAAATTTTACCGGTGAGTGTGTTACATTATAAGGCACAAAAAGAAAATAACTCTCCCCAGACACAAAAGTATATATATGTATATTATAAATTTGGGATTTTACAAATAGGACCACAACTTCAATTTCAGAACAACCTTATTTTCTGGAGTACACATAGAAAGTTATATCCTAAATACTAATATAATAATATTAGCATTTTAAAGCCTACTATAACATACAATAAAAATAAAGTACATTAGAATTAATTATAAATTATTTACTCTTTTACTTGTTTCAGTCATTTGACTGCGGCCATGCTGGAGCACCGCCTTTAGTTGAGCAAATCAACCCCGGGACTTATTCTTTGTAAGCCCAGTACTTATTCTATCGGTCTCTTTTTTGCCGGACCGCTAAGTGACGGGGACGTAAACACACCAGCATCGGTTGTCAAGCAATGCTAGGGGGACAAACTAAAAAATATATATAGCTTACTTGTTATTAGTCTGTGGGGAAAGAAGATAATATTAATCAACACTACACGTGTTTCAGCCCTGGTGGTTTGTTTTACCAGGCTATACCTAATACATAAATGCACCTGTGCATCCTCAGGCTATTTTTCTCTTTTTATTATTATTATTATTATTAACAGATCCAATTTAATCCTACAAATTCTACAATATCTTCATTAAAAATAAAAATAAGGAGATATATATATATATATATATATATATATAACTTCCTAATATTTTTTTTACAAAATTTAAAAGATTTTAAAAATTAGAAAATTTTTAAGAATTCATAAAAATTTTATAAAATAAAATTAAACGCCTAGAAATATAATAGCGATATGATGATGATTATATATATATATATATATATATATATATATATATATATATATATATAGAAAGTGCTAAACAAAGAAACCTCATCAGCTGTTTTATAAACACATTGAATTAAACCCCCTATCTATATAAAAATTACGGGAAATTTATTGTGAAATTTACCCCTATCAATACTGGTATATATTACCATTGTTATGTGAAATGTAAGTTAATAATATTTAAACAGTAAAAACCTCCATATATGTTATAAATTTATTGAATAAAACTAGTAAATGAAACTATTTTCCAAAATTAACAATATATATATATATACACACACATATATGTATGTTTGTTCCTTCTCGAGCTCATTAGGGGCAGTTTCCTTGGCTTTGGTCAGCCTGAGGCTATAGTAGAAGACATTCACCCAAGGTTCCATGCAGTGGGACTGAACCCGGAACCAAGTGGTTGGGAAGCAAGCTTCTTACCACACAGCCACTCCTGCGCCTGTATATATATTTCTTTCAGTCTTTCTGTGATTGATGAAATATCTACCCCAGGGAGTATTGGGCTCATTGTACAACATCAGTTGCACGCCTCTCTTGTTGTGATATATTTTCATGTTAACAGTCTGCACTGAAGACTAATAAGACACAGGTTGAAATTTCAACCTTTCAGTTTTCAGGCAAAAATATCTTCCCTCTGGAGATTATAAGAATCAAATTAATTTTGAGCAAGTTTACTCTTTTACTCTTTTACTTGATTCAGTCATCTGACTATGGCCATGCTGTAGCACCGTCTTTTTAGTCAAGCAAATCGACCCCAGGACTTATTAAACCTAGTACTTTTTCACATGCCTACGCCTACAAATAATAAATATATAATAAACATTGTTTTGGTTCATATGCTTGCTCTATGCCAACATTTCTCGACCATTTTTCTCCCCTATGAACACCTTTGCTTCCTACTTTGCTCAAGTGAACCCTTATAGCCATCAAGTGTTTAAAATCATCATCATCATCAATTAACGTCTGCTTTCCATGCTAGCATGGGTTGGACGATTTGACTGAGGTCTGGCGAACCAGACTCCAATCTGATCTGGCAGAGTTTCTACAGCTGGATGCCCTTCCTAACACCAACCACTCCAAGAGTGTAGTGGGTGCTTTTATGTGCCACCGGCACAAGGGCCAGTTTGGTGGTACTGGCAACGGCCATGCCCAAATGGTGCTTTTTACGTGCCACCTGCACAGGAGCCAGTCCAGTAACATTGGCGATGACCTCGCTCGGACATTTCACATGCCACCAGCACAAATGCCAGTAAGGCAACATGGTAACAATCACGCTTGAATGGTGTGCCTAACGTACCATCAGCACGAAGGACAGCTTGTTGCTCTGGCAACAATCTCACTCGTATGGTACTCTTAGCGCTCCACTAGCAACGGATGCCAGATTTTTATAATTGAATATCATTAGGAATCATATCAAAAAATTGTTAAACTATTTTGTGAATGGAAGAGGTATAACCAATTTATTGCTCATAAACATTTAATAACAAAATCTTATATGGATTCTCGAGGCTCATAGGGACTCTTGTTGAGAACCACTGCTCTATGTTATGTTATATAATTCTTCTCATATACTAATTGCTGAATGAGCTCCACTAGATTATCTCTTTTGGATAGTGATTGATTGCATATTGTTTGGTACATCATCATCCTTGTCATTTGGCTTTGTCATTTTTATGTTTGCTTGTACTTTGCTGGCATGAGTTGGTTGAGAATTGTTGAGATAGTATTCCATAAATGGCTGCTCTAACTGTCACCAATCTTATTCACACCTTGTCATCTTAAAACAGGAGATGAGCACATGAAATAATGCAGTTGGAGATACACTTTGTCTCAAAACACAAATTAAACAGAAGGTCATGGGTGGAACATTTTTGATCATTAGTTGCATGACTTATGGCTTTCCAGTTACTATCGAAATTTATCTCACCCACAAGAACAATTGCTGGTGTTAAAATTGTGATTGCAAAACACCTGTCACCAACGAAAAATTAATTGATTCTCTTTGGAAAATCCCAAAGATTTGTGGGTGATTGTTATCAACACTGCTATGAATTGCTATATGTAACCCTCTAGGGGTCAATATTAACCACTTTTGAAATATAAATAAACAATGATATGTTGTGTAATTTAACTCTTTATATTAAATCAGCAGATCTCTAGAGTAACAGATCGCATATTCTGAATATTTGTTTTAGGACATACTCATAAGGAGACAACCAACTCTCAAGAGGGGTGTTTGACGAGCCACTGAGAGTGGTGGGAGGAAAGAAATAATCAGAGACCTGGCCTGATACAGATTGGATTCTGCTGAAGGCATTTAAGTGGTGGTGGTGGTGGTAATCATGTAAGCAATGAATTAAGTTTACCACCAACAACCACAGGCAATCCATAGTCCATCTAATTCCTGCTCTCTATCCAATTTCCACTCTCAAGATTTGGGCCGGTCTCAAGGTATGGTAGGGGACACATATTGTGGGTGTGACTGAAGGGCATTGAAAACCGAAGTACATGATTGTGTAGCAAACTTCTGCAGCATACACCCATGTCCACACTATTGAATTATATATATATATATATATATATATATATACACACACACACACACACACATCCATATATTGTTTGTTTCAGTCATTGGACTGTGGCCATGTTTAGGTGTCACCTTGCAGGGTTTCTGTTAACCATGTTGACCCTACTAGTTATTTTATAGTCTGGAGTACATTTCATTGGTTCTTGTTTGTTGACCCTTCAGGTAACAGGATATAAACAAAGAAACCATTTTTTTCCAAATAGGGCTAGTTTAAAGACAGACATAGAGACAGATATATATATATATATATATATATGCACACACACACACTCACATACAAACCCATGCATACACACACACACACACACATACAAACCCATGCACACACATACTTACTCACACACACCAATGTAGAGTTGTGTGGTTAAGAAGTTTACTTCAGAGACATGTGGCTTGGTGGTCAGTGCTACATTGAGGCACCTGGAGCAGGTGTCTTCTATGTCACCTGACCAACCATAGTCTTGGGGGTAGGTTTGGTGAACAAAAACTGAAAGAAGCCCATCTTATGTGTGTATGGGTGGGTGTTGTGTGTATATGGGTGGGTGGGTGTTTCCTTGTCCTTGATATTATGCACAAACTTTAAACAAACCTCACCACCATCATGCAACCATCAGCAGTCATCTGCAGTCTTTTGTGGGAACATCTCTGAACTTTGTAGTGTTTATGCTCAAAAGAGTAAGAAAAATATTTCCTTACTTTGAAACAGGTGGTAAGAAGATCATCTAGCTGTAGAAAAACTACCTCAACAAATCTCATCTGACTTATACGGGTACAGAAAACCGGACATTAAAGCAATGGCAATAACAATGATGTGTGTGTGTGTGTGTGTGTTGTGTGTGTGTGTTTGCACAGCATCAGGTCAAAAGTAACTCAGCTTGGGGAAATTCACAATACATATGTAAGTTAAAAGTGAGTTTCATTTAGTTTGGAAAAGCCCAATTCCTTTCTCATGTTCTCTCTGGATTTTTCAACAACTGCCCCCCCCCTCTCCCCATACATACACCTAATGCTGTTTTAGAGCAAGCCTTAGGAAATATATCTGCAAATTAGTATTTATGTATTTACGTATGTATATGTGTGTGTTTGTTCACATGAGTGCTTGAATGTGTGTGTTTGTGTTGTTGCTACACACACACACACACACGCACACTTTTATGCATCTATGTATATATTCAGGCAGCGTATAGCATGCGATATTTTGCATAAACTTGTATGTGCTTGTGTGTGTGTGTATTATTGTGTTCATTTATTTGACATGCTTAAACCCCACCCCTCCACCATGCTGTCCCCACACTCCAAGATATACTGTCTCCCCTCAACCTGCCCCTATCACCACCACCACCACCACCGGTATAAAATGTTTGAAATATTTATGAGTCATACATTTAATATTAGATCCCCCCCTCCTTTTTTGTAATAATAATATTCTACCATCAGCCATAGATTAAATTTTCTCAAGAGCTTCCACCTTCCACCCCCTCTCCCGGCCTCTGTCTCTGCCCTTGCATCACACACGCTCACACACATACACACACACACACACTCACCCCTTTCTTCACCTCTTTCCTATTTGTCCCTTCTCTCTGTTTCTCTGTCTGTCTCTCCCCCCCTCTCTCTCTCTCTGCATATACATCATCAAAGGTCATACAAGAAACTATAAGAACAACAAACAGCAAAATGTAGGGAAAAAAAAGTATGAACAACAACAACAAATAATGTTAATAACAACAGCAACAACATTAATAAATAATAATGATGATGATGATGGTAATGATGATGATAATAAAATTTTTTTTAAAAATGCAAACAAATCCCCCAACCACCCTTACCCCCACCCCTCACCTTGTCCTATCCCCTCACCACCTTCCACAGACTCCAAGAAGAAAACTTTGAAATCAGAGAGACAGAGAGAGAGAACAAGGAAAGAGAAAGTGATTTTCAAATTTTCTGTGGGGAGTATGTATGTTGATGTAGGGAGGGGGGTGTAATGGTGGTTCTGTATTTTTATGTTTGAAATAAAATTAGTTGTTGTTGTTGCTGTTTAGCCCCAGGCCTATCTTGTTTGAGCAAACCTATGATGCAAGTCATTCTATCCATGACCATCTCATCTCATATTTCTATACATCAGGAACTATATTGCCCCAGTTTGTCTTCCTTTTTGAAAAACAGTTGTGTTTTGAGGACAGTTTGGCTACTGTTTCTATAATAAAATTGGTTGTTGTTGCTGTTGTATAATTCCTGGCCAGCCCACATCAAGGACATCCCGACCATGCCCACCCTGTCTTTTCCTCCTTATGTGCAAGAAATCCGAGATCCTGTTATCCAACGTGTCCTCTTCTAAGATTTTAGGGAGGTGATTTGAGGGATATTTGGATACCATTTTGAGAATGTCTATCAATCACTTAGAGGCTCCCTTCCTGATTTGGGAAAAAGAATTTGGTATCAGCAAGGGTTGGGAAGAGAGAATTTAAAGACTCTGTGTATACATATGTGTATGTTGATGTGTCTGTGTAAATGTGTGTGTGTTTGATGTGAAATTGATGGTAGCAGATGGTGTATGTATGCAAGAGAATAGGGAGGGGCATACAAAATGATGGGGGGGGAGGGTGAAGAGGGGCATAAAATTTATATACCTGTATATGTTTTTTTTGACTATGTAGCTAGGTGCATCTGTTTTTGCACATGTGTGTGTGTGTATATATATAGCTAAATAAATATATATATATATATATAGTTATTGATATACACATATATGCCTCCATGTGTGTCCATGTATATATAGTTATAAATACACACATATATGCCTCTGTGTGTGTGTGTGTATGTGTGTGTATGTGTGTGCACAAAGGCACCCACCCACACATATGCATATACGCACATAATATAAACCAGTGCTAAACTCTGCTATAAGACCAGATTACCTAGAGAAATGTCTTCCTCTACCATTAATTACCAAGCATCACTGTTATTTCATCTAATCTTTCTTTTTTCCTTTACTTTATTTCCTTTCCTTATCAGTTTTTCTTTTATTGAACTTTATTTACTTCACTAACTCTCTGCAGTCTTCGGTTCAAAAACTCGGCACACTCACTTTCTTCTTTTCTTTTTTTTTTTACTTACCCACCCCTACACTTTTTTCCCCAGTTTCTTCTTTGCAGTTTAGAGTTTTAGCCAGTCTTTTTTTTTTCCCCTCCTTTTTCAGATCTGTGTCCTACTGGCAAATTAATATATAAACATACATACATATACACACACACACACCACACACACACACACACACACACACACACACACACACACACACACACACACATATATATAATCATTACTACTTCTACTATTATTTTTAATAAAGCACTCCCTTGCAGTTTGTATTTTCCACATTTCTTCTCTATAACGTTGGTTTTTTGGGGCGCTCTTGTAATAAAAATAAAAATTAGATAATAATAACAGTATGAACAACAATTAGAAGAAGAATGATTTCAAATTTTGGCTCAGGGCTAGCAATTTTGGGGTGGTAAGTTGATTAGATGGAACCCCCACCCACCCCAGTGTTCAAGGAGTACTTATTTTATCACCCCCCGCCCCCCAAAGGATGAAAATCGACTTAGGTGGAATCTGAACTCTGAATGTAAAGACGGACGAAATACCATCAAGCATTTTGCCAGCTCACCATTTTAACATCAACAACAACAATAACAATCCTTTCTTACTATAGGCACAAGTCTATTTTGAAATTTTGCAGGAGAGGACTAGTTGATTATACCGACCCCCAATGTTTCACTGTTACTTAATTTATTGACACCCTTCCTCAAAAGGATGAAAGGCAAAGTTGACCTCGCCAAAGTTTGAACTCAGAACGTAGTGACGGGCAAAATACCTCTAAGCATTTCGTTCAGTGTACTAATGATTCTGCCAGCTCACTGCCTTAACAATAATAATAATGGTTATAACTTTTGGCACAAGGCCAATAGTTTTTAGAAGGCAGGAAATTAGTCCCATACATTGACTGGTACTTTGTCTTATCAACTTTGAAAGGATGAAAGGCAAAAACCAGCCTCAGTTAAGTTGGAATTCAGTGTGTAGAGAACCAGAAATACCTATTTCTTTACTACCCACAAGGGGCTAAACACAGAGAGGACAAACAAGGACAGACAAATGGATCAAGTCAATTATATCGACCCCAGTGCGTAACTGGTACTTTATTTATCGACCCCGAAAGGATGAAAGGCAAAGTCGACCTTGGTGGAATTTGAACTCAGAACGTAACTGCAGATGAAATACGGCTACGCATTTCGCCCGGCATGCTAAAGGTTCTGCCGGCTCGCCACCTTAAAGAAGAAATACCACCAAACATTTGGTCTGACATGTTAACAATTCTGCTAGCTTGCTGCTCTAATAATAATAACAATAATGATAATAATAATAATAAAAATAATCACAAGAGCACTCAAAGAGCACAAACCTCTGCCAAGGCAACCTCAACATCCTCTTAACAATTCGCCAGAGATGATTTTTAAAATGAGAATATCTGAAATAAACTTGACTGTTCTCACAAATGAGAATACTAAAAATTAAGTAAAAAAAAGTGGAAAAATAATCAAGAATCCTTGTCCGGTACCAGATTGATCCAAAAATCTAATCAGTTTGTGCCAGTCATGAAGTCAAACATCCCTGAATGTTTCATCCAAATCCATCCAGCTGTTCTTGAGATATCTTGTCCATGGACAAACAACCAAACACAACTGAAAACAATACCCCCACCTTTGCTAAGGCAGAGGTAATAATGGTTTCAAATTTTGCTGCAAGGGCAGCCATTTTGGCAGAGGAGACGTGTCGATTACATTGACTCCAGTGTTTCACTGGCACTTGATTTATCAACCCCAAATTGATGAAAGCAAAGTCGACCCCAGCAGAATTTGAACAAATCTGGTGATAAAATGAAATTGACAATCTTTGCTTCAGCATTGTATTTTAGAAGTGAACACTTCAATGAAGATTTTCAGTTGCTCACTGTCACAAATAAAATTATTATAAAGATACATTTAAATATATATTAAGGTAGATAGTATGTTGGTCAGTTAGTCAGTCTGGTTCACCTTGGTAATTTGCCTTTCACTTGTATATTAACAGCTTTCCTCCCTATGTTTATCTCCATTATGTCATTAACTTTTCCACACAAGCCAATGTCATTTCTCTGTCTTGTTTTTTAACACACATACTTATCGTCATTATTATCAATTTAGCATCCACTTTTTCATGCTTTCATGCACAAGATGAAACTCAAACTCAATTAAGCACATTTTTTGTGGCAGGATGCTGTTTCTTTCACCAACTCCCATCTGTCTCAAAGCTATGTAATATTTCCTTTAATCCTAGCCTTTCAAATACAAATGACTGAACAATATCTTCATAGAAGATTGCAGATGAATGACACTATCTTTTTTTGTTTTTGTTTTGAAGATGAACAGTGACTTTGTTTACAACCTGTGCACAAATGTCAAGACAAGAACACACACACACACAAACACAGAGGCACTGGTATGGCACTTTGGGCAAGTGTCTTCTACTAAAGCCCTGAATCCACCAAAACCTTGTGAGTGGATTTGGGAGACAGAAACTGAAAGAAGCCGGCGAGCTGGCAGAAATGTTAGCATGCCAGGCGAAATGCTTAGTCATATTTTGTCTGCCGTTACATTCTGAGTTCAAATTCCATCGAGGTTGACTTTGCCTTTCATCCTTTCGGGGTCGATTAAATAAGTACCAGTTACGCACTGGGGTCGATGTAATCAACTTAATTCACTTGTCTGTCTTTGTTTGTCCCCTCTGTGTTTAGCCCCTTGTGGGCAGTAAAGAAATAAGAAACCAAAAGAAGCCCATCATACATATGTATGTGTGTGTGTACATGTTTTGTATCTCCATCATTTGACATCATGATAGTGGCAAATGAGTATCATGCAAGCTGTGTTATTTATTTTCAATATTCTGCAGAACACATCTGACAAATGCAGAAATATTAACCTTGCTTAAAACTATGTTTGGCAACAGGCAGGGCATCCAGTTGTAGATACATTCCATCTGATCCACAAAAGCATGGAAAAGTGGACATTAAAACGATGATTATGATGATACCCACACAATAGGCTTCCTAGCAATTTCCATCTACCAAATTCACACTGAAAGCACTAGTATACTTGCAGCTATGATAGAAGACACCCAGGGCACTGTTCAGGGGAAATATATCCAAAACCACATGGCTGCAAACCCACCTCACATAATTTACTGAAATAAACAATATTTGAAATTCTGTCAAAACAGGGTATTGGCTGAACACCTGTGAATTTTTATACCAGTCATATTCAGACCAAATATTCTACCTGTTTTATGTTTAAACTGACCACATCCAGTTCTCACATCTACCCTACAGTGTCATTCTAAAAGTTACTAATCACATCATTGAAATTTTGAAGCTGTGAGATAGTGCATGACTAACTCAAAACAATGTCAATAAATAAGCATTCCATTTGACTGAATAATCTGAATGTTAAAGGGTTAAAGCAAATATCTCATTTGTTATACAATCTCTGAGGATTTGATAATATAATCTGAGTGTAATGTAAAACCTTGGATAACTAATCTATTCATTAATGAAATACATGCACGCATGCATTGAATAAATGTATAAACTTATCTCCACTCTGTTTTTTTTCTCCATATGTCATACTCTTATGTGTGTGCGTATACACGCACACATGTATGCTTGTACATATGTAGTATATTTTTTGTGTGGTATATGTATTTCTAACTGAATCAGTCATACTACTTTTGCATCATGTTTACAAACCTTAACCATTTTTCAAAAAATTTATTCTAAAAGCCATTACAGTTCTAAATACGATACAGCATGTTGTTGTTGTTGTTATTAGTGATGGTGTTCTTGTTAAATGTTATTGGTTGCTGTTCTTTGTTGAAAAAATCAAGTAAATATAAAATTAAAATTCAAAAGAGAGGAGAATGCGAATGAGAATGCCGTGCACAACCTGTCCCCCTCCCCCCTTTGAGAGGTATTAGATGTGGAAGTTGAAGATTGGAACTGGCAGCAGACAAGATTTATTATTATTATGGCCATGGAAGGCTTCTCTCTCTCTCCCTTTCTCTCACTCCTTCTCTCACTCTCTCTCTCTCATGGCAACCAAAACCTTGCTTTTCAAATTCCCTGTCTATTTGACAAAATATAAAATTTAAAAAAATAAACAATATAACAAAAATATCACTTAAAAAAACATATTTCAGCAAGGAAAATAAAACTTAAAATGAACATTATTATTATTATTATTATTATTATTATTATTATTATTATTATTATTATCATTATCGTTTGTGAGAGCATCAACCAAAATTCTTTGCAGTATTTAGTCACATCATTTAAGGGGGGAAAAAAGAAGGAAAAAAAGTGTTGGATTTAGAGTTTGAAATTGTTAGGGTGATAAACAAAATGCCTTGTGAAAATTAGCAGCAATATCACTTAGTATTCTGAGTTCAAATCATGCCAGAATTGACTTCACATTCCAGCCTTCCAAACTTCATGAAATTATTGATTCATAAAATAGTGATTTTGTGCCTACGTTAGAAGCTATAATAAGGGTTAATGCATGGGCAGGTTATCAGTATTTGTTCTGGGTTTTTACATTGAGTTCAAGATCAGCTTTACACTGAATCCTTGCTGGTTTGATAAAATAGAATACCAGTCAAGCACTGTAGTAGCAGTAGTAGTATTAATGGTGGTGGTAATAGTATAGGGAAATGCACTCTAACAGTGTGTTGCTGTATCAATTTTTTTAAAATTCCCTACTCTTGGCAAGGGGCACCTTTGTACCACTCAGGTGGTAACCCCCCAGCTCATGGGTCTGTTTTGGGTAGTTATTTTTGATGAAGGTTTTACAAGGTCAGAGTGCAAGTCCTACCTCCACTTCTTTTATGACATGCAGAGGAAATACTAGGTCTGTTCTTTGACACACCTGTCCCCACTCAGTTTTGGGATCAGTATAATCCACCGTTATCCTCCTCCAAAACTCCAAACATTATGCTTGTTAAAAACAATTATACAGTGGTTGTGAACTGGCAGAATTGTTAGAATGTAGGGTAGAATGCCTTGTGGTGTTTCTTCGAGATCAAGCATGGGTGAGCTTTATAAAGAAGCAGATCTCATGAGCCATGGCTTGTCTTCCATCAGGTGAGCCATAGTACTTAAACTTCAAGATAGTTTTACGCTAGGCACACTGTCCAGAAAGTCCTTCAGGTCATGGTTTGCCCATGATTGTTCTAGATCTTTATATTTTGAGTTCAAATCCTGCTGAGGTATATTTAGCCTTCGGCCCTCTAGGATCAGTAAAAGGATGTGGCAGTCTAGAAATAGGGGTGGGGGTAGTCATCAATGGCATCAACTTATACCTTTCCATCAAAAATGCTGGCCTTGTACCTATATTAGAAAGGAAACTTGTTGAAATGGCATTGTCACTCGGGTGTTGAAATAAACTACTTGCAATATTTCTTTGGACTCTCTGTGGCATAAGTTCAAATCCTGCTCAGATCAACTTTGCCTTTCATCCCTCTGTACTTTACAAAATAAAATACAAATAAAGTACTGGGTTGAAGGTATCTACTAGCCCCTCATTTCAGACAACTGACCATGTGTCATACATACATCCATACATACGTACGTATGTATGTATACATGCATATAGATGTATGTGTGTGTGTGTGTATATATATATATATTATATATGCTTGCATACATATTTATGTTTACATGTATATGTATGTATGCATATGTATGTATAATTGTATATACGCATAAATAAATGTTTATATCTGTGTATAAATATATATTTCTATATATATATATATATATATATGTGTGTGTGTGTGTGTGTGTGTATCTGTGTATAAATATATATATATATATATATATATATATATATATATGTGTGTGTGTATATATCTATGTATAAATATATATGTATGTGCTTATGTGTATATGTATGCATATGTGTGTGTGTGTATATATATATATATATGAGTATATAAATGCACACCTGTAATTGTGTATGTGTATATAAATATACACATACGTGCGCACACACAAACAATTACATACAAACACACTTATGCATACGTATATCATCAGCATACATAAACACACTCGCAGTCACTCTCACACACACACACAATACATTTCCCGCCTTTACTCTTTGTCTGTCCTCTGTATTGAAGAAAATCAATAATTGTCTTTATTATTAAATTTTTTCCTTTGTCATCTCCTTTTAACAATTTCTATTATCATTATTATATTATTATTATATTATTATTATTATTATTATTATTATTATCATTATCATCATCATCATCATCATTGTTTTTATTATTAAATTCATTTCAACTTTTCAACTCATATGGTTGTCTTTGTTTTTGTTGGTTTTTATGTTGTTGTTTTTTTATATATGTCTTTGTTTTTCTTATCTTGCAATTTATTTTGTTATTGTTGTTTTTAGTTTTATATTTTCCATTTCTGATTTTAAAGAGTTTCGGACAAAATCATAGCTTCTTGTTTGTTGAGTTTGTTGTCGTCAATGCCGCGTTGCGACTGCTTTTGTTGTATATTTTTGGTTTTTCTTTTTGCTTTGTTATATATATTCTCATTTCATCCTTCTATAATAATGATGATAATAATAATAATGATAATAACTATAATAATAATATTTCATTTTTCCCCCCTCTCTTATTTCTTCGTTTTTCAATTTCAAAAATTATATTTCAACGTGTATGTGTGTACATGTAAGCATGTATATATCTATATATTTATGTGTTTGTGTGTATATATACATATATATATATATATATATATACACACATACATACACACACACACATATAGTATCACACACGCACACAAATTTATATGGATGTACATATGCATTGTATTTTGGAGTAAAGTTCATTTTCCTTTTGTATTTTCAATGAATATTTATGAAATTGTTAATATCACAATAATAAGAGGAAAATATATCCACACCCCACATCACCACTAACACATTTCCACCACACCTAACTTCCATACCCCTATCCTCTTCAATTCTCTCTTTTTTTTTTTTTTTTTTTTTTTTTTTTTTTTTTTGTTCTGGCTTATCTCCTTCTGTCTCTGGATTTCTTTAGTTATGTTTAGGCCTTAACTGAATTTGTATGTCTTTTTACATACTGTTGTTGTTTAACAAAAAAAAGCAGTAGTTTGTTGTTGTTGTTGTTAGTAGTAGTAGTAGTAGTAGTTGACATTGTTCTTGTTATTGTTGTATTTCAAAGCTGATAAGAGCAGCACTTATGATGTCTGTTGCTGTTGCAATAATAATATTAATGATAATAATGATAATAATAATAATAATAATAACAACAACAACAAGGCAGCAGGAGTGGCTATGTGGTAAGTAGCTTGCTTACCAACTGCATGGTTCCTGGTTCAGTCCCACTGCATGGCACCTTGGGCAAGTGTCTTCTACTATAGCCTTGTGAGTGGATTTGGTAGACTGAAACTGAAAGAAGCCCGTCATATATAAATTTATATGTATATATATGTGTGCGTGTTTGTCTCCCCCAACATCGCTTGACAACCGATGCTGGTGTGTTCACGTCCCCTTAATTAGCAGTTCAGCAAAAGTGACCGATAGAATAAGTACTAGACTTACAAAGAATAAGTCCTGTGGTTGATTTCCTCGACTAAAGGCGGTGCTCCAGCATGGCTGCAGTCAAATGACTGAAACAAGTAAAAGAGTAACCCTTTCTACAATAGGCACAAGGCCTGAAATTTGAGAGGGGGGGGGCTTGTCGATTAATAATAATGATGATGATGATGATTCTTTTATTAGCCACAGGGACACAGATGAGAGTGTCATAAGAATAACAACAGTAGTAGCAGTAGTAGTAGTTGTTGTTGTTGCTGTGTTATGTTGGTGGTGAAAGCGCTGATGGGGTGGAGTGGGGTCAGAAAAGGTGGGTATGCTCTCATGATTATGAGGACTTTTTGTTGCAGGATTTGTGGTGTTGGTGGTGGTAGTGGTGGTGGTGGTGGTTGATGCTATTGTTTTGATAATGGTGCCAATTGTGACGGAAGTAGTAGTAGTAGTAGTAGTGGTAGTGGTGGTGGTAGTAGTAGTAAGAGGAGGAGGAGGAGGAGCAGTAGTGGTGAGTAGTTTCGTTGGTGTTCATGGAGGTAGTGCGTTTTTCAGGAGTTGCCTGTAAGGTGTGGAAGTCGGTCCGGGGGGGGGGATGAGTATGGGGCGGGGGTGGGGTATGGGGAGACAGGTGCGAATGTGTGGAATCATAATTTCTTTTCACTCTTCATCTTGAAAGATTTCCAGTAAATCCAATAGAATGATGTCTTCCAGTTAACATATATTTCTTTGTAATGTTTGCTGCTTCTGCAGCAGCCAACTAAGAGGAGGAGGCGTGGAATTTAATAGGGTGATAACCTGTTCTATCTGGCTTTCTGGCTTCTTTGCTAATATTTTATACACACACATACACATACATGCATATATATATATATATATATATACACACACACACACACATACACTCATTTACACTCATAAAATATATATATGGATACACATATGCATATGTCTAGATACATATACATGCATGCATACATATATATATATATATATATATATATATATATATATATTATATATATACATACATACATACACACACACACTCATTTACATATATACGTACACACAACACACATTCAAATATCTAGATACACATACATGCATGCATATATACATATATATGCATAAAGATGTATATATATATATACATACATACTTATATACACTCACATAAATATATATGCTTACAAACAACACACATATACATGTATCTTGATACACATACATGCATACATATATATATATACGTGTGTCTACATTATATATATATATGTGTGTGTGTGTGTGTATACATGCACACACACAAGTGTGTGTCTTTAGATATTTAAATGTATGTGTTTATATTGTTTATATCCATAGATGTGAATATGTGTATTCATTTGTATTTGTGTGGTGGAGTTTGTGTGCACATGTATATGTGTGTGTGTGGGGGTGTGTATACATATGTATGTGGATATAACTATATATAGTTATGTGTGTATATATAAATGTATGTGTGTGTGATATATATTGTTTCTTTCATCTTTCATTATTTCTCCATTCCATTTTATGTTATTCAATAGTTATTTTATTTTATTATTTTTTTAACCATTTTCACTGCCTGTTTCAAAGAGAAATTTCGAAATTCTAGTGTTTTAATGTAAATCTCCATGTATTTGGTAAAAAGCCCTTACCTTTACTCTCCTTTCACCACCATCACCCCTACTCCATGCCCTCTTGTCTCATCAAGTACAGGTTGTGTGTACACATATGCATGCGTGTGTGTAACTGTCCATTCCACACTTAGTTTATTGTGCACACGCATCTACCTCCAAATATATATATATGTGTTATAACAGTGTGAGGACAAAATGGCAAAGCGGATAAGGTATCGGTCTAGTAACTCATAAGCTGTGCCTGTGAGTTCATATAATTCAGTAATTGCATCATAACATTACTAGAATTAAATGCAGTGTGTTATTGTGTTTCTGTGGAAAAATCAATAACTATTATTACCCAGCTGGAACACAGATATAGCTCTGGCCTTAAAAGGTGAAACAAGGGAGGACAATTTTCGCATTATCTATTAAATCAATGGCTCAGTGGTTAGAGCGTGGGGCTCACAATCAGGAAGTAGTGAGTTTGATTCCTGCACCAGGCTGGGTGTTACATTCTTGAGGAAGACACATCATTTCACGTTGCTCCAGTTCACTCATCTGCAGAAATGAGTTGCGATGTCACCCTTGCCAAGCTGTTTCGGCCTTTGCCTTTCCCTTGTGGGAAGGCTGGTATGCATGGGTGACTGCTGGTCTTCTATAAACAAACAACCTTGCCTGTACTTGTACCTCAGAGGGTGACTTCCTAAGCATAATCGCAAGGTCATTCATGACCGAAGGGGTTCTTTATGAAATGAAGGGTCCTTTACCACCAGGCTGTGAATCATTTGGTACTGAGCTGCACAGAAACAATAGATTTAAAAATTCTATCTCTATTTTATCAACTATTGCAATCTGCACGATTTTTTTGCATTATTTATGTGTGATATATGTGAAGGTGTGTGACTTAGTAGTTAGGGTAATTGGCACACAATCGTAAAGGTTGTGAGTTCAATTCGTAGTAGTGCATTTCGTTTTTGACCAAAACACCTTATTTCATGTTGCTCTAATCTACTTAGCTGGCAAAATTCAGCTGTAGCTGTAATTCAAAGGGCTGGTCTTGTTATATTCTGTGTCATGCTGAATCTCCTTGAGAACTACGTTAAGAGAATGCATGTCTGTGGAGTGTTCAGCCACTTGCACGTTAATTTCATGTGCAGACTGTTCTGTCAATGTGTAGAATGAAAGGCAGAAAAGCATGAATTTCACAGGTAGATCATAAGTTACTTACTTTCAACAGCTGTTTCATTAGGAATAATTCTATAATTATGTAATTAAGATACATAATTCATGAAAATTAATTATTTAAATCGAATTAATTCAAAGCAGTGCTTATCCCAAATCAGCAGGAACACTACAGAGATCATCTCTTTTTATATGAAGATATATATATATATTATATATATATATATATAATGCATTGCTATGAGTTTTCTACAAAGTACATATCTCAATTGTAATTTGTGGAAATGCACATTGTGATGCATTAAATTGATTATTAATTCCATCCAAGGATTATTATTATTATTATATTTATCCTACATTGTATTGGCACAATGCAACCCCAAAAGCTTGTTCACCAGTCAGCGTCATTAGACGGTGGACAGCATAATGGCATAGGAGCTTTATTTGCATATTCAAAACGTTTCCCATCAACAAATTTAAGAGATGTGTGTATATATATATATATATATATATACACACACAAAACTGGTTTCCACACAGTTTTTGTCTAACAAATACTTTCACAATGCTTTAGTTGGCATTAGGACTGAACTCAAAACCAAGTGGTTCTGGAGCAAACGCCTGACCCTCTCAGCAACCACTCATTCCCTAATCCAAGAAAGTCATTTGATGCAATATCCATGAAACTATAATTAATATGAAAGGCATTCCTTCCACCTGCAGCAACCCTGATATTCTTTTATTCCATTAGTCCCTTTTATACAACCCACCTGAGACCCGCTGTGGTTCTATCAGTCAAACTTCCTATTTTATAGTGAACTAAATTAAAATCTTCCATTACAATTCCATGTTAATTTATGTTCCAGCTTAATAATGACAGTTAGTTACTCTTTTACTTGTTTCAGTCATGTGACTGTGCCCATGCTGGAGCACCGCCTTTAGTCGAGCAAATCGACCTCAGGACTTATTCTTTGTAAGCCTATTCTATCGGTCTCTTTTGCCAAAATGCTAAGTTACGGGGGATGTAAACACACCAGCATCGGTTGTCAAGCGATGTTGGTGGGGGGGGGACAAACACAGATACACAAACATATACACACACATACATACACACACACACACACACACACACATATATATATATATATATATATATATATATATTTATTTACACATATATACGACGGGCTTCTTTCAGTTTCCGTCTACCAAATCCACTCACAAGGCTTTGATCAGCCCGAGGCTATAGTTGAAAACACTTGCCCAAGGTGCCACGCAGTGGGACTGAACCTTGAACCATGTGGTTGGTAAGCAAGCTACTTACCATACAGCCACTCCTCCGCCTACAATTTAACATAATTCTTCGTTATTTTGGAAATGAATTAACACACCAGCAGTGTATTTCAACAGAAATATGGTTAACAAAAGGGTTAAAATTATCCGTGTCATTCTCAAATTCCTTTGTCTTCCCCGACCCCTCGATCAATGCTGTGTTGAGACCATTTAAAATTTGAAACACAAAGCATTGCAATTGATTGACAGGATTATGGGATTACTACTCAAACTGTATTAGTTTAGTAACTATTTGTCTACAGTTACAGCCTGACTCCAATATTTAATACAGTTTGCAGAACTAATCTACCCTCACCTACTGTGGACAAAGCACAAGGAAGCTCATATAATGAATTTAAATCCTCTTAAAATGAAAAACAATTAAAATAGTTGGAGGTGAAAGCCACATTCTCTTGTCTTATGAGTTAATGAACTAAACCAGGAGTTTCCAACTTTATTTTGTTTGTGGACACCCTAAGAGCTATCTTATCATCTGTGGACCCCATATATGCACATGTAAATTTTTGAAATAAAATTATTTATTTGTAGGATAGTAAAAACTAACAATGAAATAATTTTGTTATATTCATAAGAAATTCTAAATATAAATCTTAAAAATTTCAATAAATACAGGTGCCTCTCCAAGTAAACAAAATTTATATATGGACCCACAAATTACAATTTTTCATTTGTGGACCCCCTTATAGCTTCTGTGGACCCCTGATGGAAACCTTGTACCAGACAGTCAATGAGAATTAAATTATGCTTCTCAGCTGTTACTATGTCAAACTAAGGGAATGAGCTATAAAAAGTAGGACCAACTGACAACCAAGGACTAGTTGGACTGTTGGCATAGAAACGGGGGGGGGGGATTCCTTGTTAACTAAAACATCATCTTGCAAAATGCTTGAAGCCGCCTGTTTTTACTATGATATCACAATGGCAGGCCATCAACAGTCAATTGGGGTGAAATGAATATGTATAGGTTAATTCACTGATTAGCACTGATAACAATATCCTTACACACATGCACACACACACACACACCACACACACACACACACACACACACACACGCAGACACATATATATGTATATATATATATAATATATATATATATATATATATATACATACATACATACATATATATATATATTCTTTTTCTTTTATTATTTTACTTGTTTCAGTCATTTGACTGTGGCCATGCTGAAGCACTGCCTTTAGTCAAACAATTGGACCCCAGGACTTATTCCTTGTAAGCCTAGTGCTTATTCTACCGGTCTCTTTTTCTGAACCACTAAGTTACAGAGACATAAGCACACCAACATCGGTTGTCAAGCAATACATACCCTCTAAGCATTTCTAGAGAAGTGTAAATTAGCATAACGGTTTCTTAAAATTGTCACGCCTGAGCACACATGTGAGAATAACAAATGTCCACATTTGCATATATATATATATCATCATCATCATCATCGTCGTTTAACGTCCGTTCTCCATGCTAGCATGGGTTGGACGGTTCGACCGGGGTTCTGGGAAGCCAGAAGGCTGCACCAGGCTCCAGTCTAATCTGGCAATGTTTCTACAGCTGGATGCCCTTCCTAACGCCAATATATATATATATATGTTTCCAATGGGCTTCTTTCAGTTTCCATATATTGGATCCACCCACTCACAGGGTTTTGATTGGCCCAGTGTTATAGTAGAAGGCACTTGATCTATGTGCCATGCAATGAGACTGTACTCGGAGCCATGTTGTGGGAAGTACACTTCTTACCACACACCCATTCCTGCACATATATGTATATGTGTGTGTGTATGTGTGTGTGTGTGTGTGTACAGACATACACACAAGTAATGACATAATTTCATAATAAAATGTAATTTAATCAACACAATTTAAACGAATAAAAAATAAACACTTACACACATGACTACATAATATTATTAATTCATTAACGCATAAAGTTTAATTTTTCATTTGGCCATTAATTACAATTAACTAACAAGAAAAATAAACAGTGTGGATGAAAAAGCTATTAAAGGGTATTTATATAGAATAAATAGGTGGAAGTACGGAAACATTAATATGTGAAAATTTCGAGTATTATTTAAAATTGAAATAAATAGTTTGTGTTGTTAAAATCTTGGACTGTCCACCCCCTTTTTTTTTTTTTGTGTGGGGTGAGGCTGTAATCCATTAATGGAGTGAGGTATATTTTGAGGTGTGTGAAACCATTTTTACACTGCTACATTGTTCACGGGTTTTCTCTGGCCCTGAGTTATAGCAACTGGCAGGGTTCCAGCCATGGGTTCAAATATTAAATAGCATATTAGGGCATACCTACCTATGCATGTAACAGCTGGATCTAGTGGACTCTGTGGAAGAAATCTTATGGAAGCGAAGGTAGCTGCAACAAAGCATTGCGGAATGAGGGAAAACAAAATGAAGCAAGTAAGACATGTTGGTCATCCGCTGCACCCGTCTCCATCCCCAGTCATGTTGACTTGGTCTTGCTACTGGATTGAAGACAGAGATGGACAAGAGAGTCGAGTGACCTCTTGTTCACTTACTCTCTTACTTGTTTCATTTGACTGCAGCCATACTGGAGCACCGCCTTTAGTCGAGCAAATTGACCCCAGGACTTATTCTTTGTAAGCCTAGTACTTATTTTATCAGTCTCTTTTTGCCGAACTGCTAATTTACAGGGACGTAAACACACCAGCATCAATTGTCAAGCGATGTTGGGGGGGACAAACACAGACACACAAACACACACACACACACACACACACACACACACACACATATATATATACACACATATATACGATGGGCTTCTTTCAGTTTCCGTCTACCAAATCCACTCACAAGGCTTTGGTTGGCCCGAGGCTATAGTAGAAGACCCTTGCCCAAGATGCCACGCAGTGGGACTGAACCCAGAACCATGTGGTTGGTAAGCAAGCTACTTACCACACAGCCACTCGCAGAGTCATCCTTAAAGACAAGTAGGTGTTCCTCGTTGCTCTGGTGCATGAACATATATCAAGGGGCATAGCAAGATTGGCAGAACAAGAGGTAAACTAGTGGTGTTACATCAAAGAGCTGTTCTTGCTTATAGACTCAGTTATTGACTGAGTCCATTCTGAGTATTTGCCATGCAAACTCACTATGGATTGGAGAGAGCAAGAGCTTTTCTTCTCTTTTGTGTGGTGAGCAAGACTGAAAGTTCTGAAAAGAAACATTTCCTTCTTCAAGCAAACCCTCATCAACTTCTTCGTGTTCCACTTGGAGAAGGAGTTGAGGGTAGAGATTTTGTTGAGAGTGGTTGGATAAGAGTAGCAAAATTGGCCAGTATGGATAGACTTACTTTCAGCATACATCTTTTAGCAAAAGAGTAGAGCTGGGACAGGTTATACATACCTTTGGCATTCAGAGTAATACTGGATCTGTGGGGCTCCATTTATATATTTTTGTTTACTCTTTACTCTTTTACTCTTTTACTTGTTTCAGTCATTTGACTGTGGCCATGCTGGAGCACCACCCTTAGTACTTATTCTATCGGTCTCTTTTTGCCGAACTGCTAAGTTACGGGGACGTAAACACACCAGCATCGGTTGTCAAGCAATGCTAGGGGGACAAACACAGACACAAACACACACACATATACATATATATACATATATACGACAGGCTTCTTTCAGTTTCCGTCTACCAATCCACTCACAAGGCATTGGTCGCCCGGGGCTATAGCAGAAGACCACTTGCCCAAGATGCCACGCAGTGGACTGAACCCGCAACCGTGTGTTGGTTAGCAAGCTACTACCACACAGCCACTCCTGCGCCTTACTTTTTTACTTCTTTTTTTTTTGTTTCCTTTTCATTATCAATTCTGTGTAAATTCCCATCATTTTTGTAATTTATCTTTTGTAATATGCTCTTCGTCCATCACCCGTTGGGCAAATAAAAGAAATACTTAATTTTTATATTTCTAGAAACTACACAGAAGCCCATTCTTTATATACAGTTATATATGTGTGTGTATGTGTATTTCTGAGTCTCGATTTACACTGGCCTAAAAACAGTTGTTTGTGTTACATACTTTAATTTTCACAACATAGTGGTTTGAGACTTGGGGACTGATAAAATAAATGCCGGACTGAATTATAAAGCATTGAGTATTTATGATCAAAACATTTGAAGATTGTACACTAGCATGGCTGCAGTCCAATAACTAAAACAAATAAATGTTTCTTTATTACCCACAAGGGGCTAAACATAGAGGGGACAAACAAGGACAGACAAATGAATTAAGTCGATTACATCGCCCCCAAGAGCATAACTGGTACTTAATTTATCGACCCCTAAAGCATGAAAGGCAAAGTTGACTTTGGCAGAACTTGAACTCAGAACGTAACGGCAGACGAAATACGGCTACGCATTTCACCCAGTGTGCTAACGGTTCTGCCAGCTCGCTGCCTTAAAACTAAAACAAATAATAGAGTATGTATGTGTACCTCTCTCTCTCTGTCCTCTCTCTCATATAATATATATATATATATATATATATATTATATATATAACAATTTAGGAATGGCCTAAACAGGCCATTCGTCCACCAGAAGAGCAGCCAGAACTCCAACCGCCAAGTAGTGTAATTCGGAAATAAGGTGAAAATTTAAAAACATTTACCCTAATTCATCTTTTATACGATGCATCGTTTCAGTGTCTTTAATGATAGACCAGCTTAATTAAATAAATTAAGCTAGTCTACCATAGGTCACACTTCATCAGTAAAAGAAACCTGGGAGAGACGGATATACACGAGGCGACTGTATCAATGCCCCGGGAATATCTGTCTAAAATTTTCAAGACCAACGCATTCGCGCCAAACTTATCGGCAGCAAATATAAACTGCCGATTCAATCTCAGAATAGTCAGAAAATTATCAATTAATCAATTTAGGGTAGCAAAAAATTCAGTAAAAATTATCGCTACCAGCGGCCTAGTGGAAAAGAGAAAAAGTCAAAGACTAAATATTTAGTCTTTGACTATTTTCTCTTTTCACTAGCCGTGCTGGTAGCGATAAATTTTTACTGAATTTTTTGCTACCCTAAATTGATTAATTGATAATTTTCTGACTAATTCTGAGATTGAATCGGCAGTTTATATTTGCTGCGATAAGTTTGGCGCGAATGTGTTGGTCTTGAAAATTTTAAGACAGATATTCCCGAGGCATTGATACAGTCGCCTCGTGTATATCCGTCTCTCCCAGGTTTCTTTTACTGATGAAGTGTGACTATGGTAGACTAGCTTAATTTATTTAATTAGCTGGTCTATCATTAAGACACTGAAACGATGCATCGTATAAAAGATGAATTAGGGTAAATGTTTTTAAATTTTCACCTTATTTCCGAATACACTACTTGGCGGTTGGAGTTCTGGCTGCTCTTTCTGGTGACGAATGGCCTGTTTAGGCCATTCCTAAATTGTTATATTTATACATATTTAGTCTTTGACTATTTTCTCTTTTCCACTAGGCCGCTGGTAGCGATAAATTTTTACTGAATTTTTTGCTACCCTAAATTGATTAATATATATATATATATATATTTATGTGTGTGTACCTCTCTCTTTCTCATATATTTATGTATTTATTTATGTGTGTGTATATATTCATGTATATATATTTATAAAATTTTTTTCTTGTTCCCTTTCAGGCTGATGAAAGTATAAACGACGAACTGGAAGCTGCTCAGATGACCAAACGCCGAGTGGACCACTTGAAAGAATATGATAGCAACCAATCCAGTGCTGTGTCATTGTGGAAGAAAACGCGCCTCGACCGAATGTTAGTAGAGTATTTTCTCAGAGCCGGCTATTATAACGCAGCACTCCGGTTGGCAAAACACTCTCATATTGAGGTATGTCAACAGCTCTATCTTTACCATTTTTTTCAGTTCTTTCTTTCCTCATTGTCTCTTTACTCTTTTACTCTTTTACTTGTTTCAGTCATTTGACTGCGGCCATGCTGGGGCACCGCCTTTAATCAAGCAACTCGACCCCGGGTCTTATTCTTTTTTTGTAAGCCCAGTACTTATTCTATCGGTCTCTTTTGCTGAACTGCTAAGTAACGGGGACATAAACGCACCAGCATCGGTTGTCAAGCAATGCTAGGGGGACAAATACAGACACACAAACACACACACACACACACACATATATATATACATATATACGATGGGCTTCTTTTCAGTTTCTGTCTACCAAATCCACTCACAAGGCTTTGGTTGGCCCGAGGCTATAGTAGAAGACACTTGCCCAAGGTGCCATGCAGTGGGACTGAACCCAGAACCATGTGGCTGGTAAACAAGCTACTTACCACACAGTCACTCCTGCGCCTCTTTGTTTACAAAGTTCCAGTTGATAGCAATATGATGTCTATGGGGGACTGTTCAGATGTCACATTTTGTCTGAGGAAAAGAGACAGTTCTACTTTTTCTTGCTGATTTGCTTAGAAAGACAGGGTATCTCAGCTTCTATCTAGACCAGTCACAATCAAACTGTGGCCCATGAAAATTTCTGAATGTCACACCTAATGAAAAATTACCTTGAATTTTTCTTAGTAGTGTGGCACACCTGAATATGAGCTACGTGTCATGAGGCCAGCATCTCAATACAGGTTCCCCATGCTTAGTCTAGACCAGTGGCTCTCAATCATTTTTTACCTATGGACCCCTTTGATTCCTATTTTATTCAGGTGAACCCTAATAGTGATTCAATGTTTTTACAAATCCCATTATTATCAGGAATTGTATAAAAAATTATTTAAAATATTGTAAGTATTGTAGAAGTATAAACAGTTTATTGGACATAAATTTTAACAACAAAATATTATATGGACCCTTAAGGGTCATATGGACCTTGGCTGAGAACCGCTAGTCTAAACTATCACTCTCTTTTCCATCATTCCTTCCTTCCACTCTGATTCCTTCCCCCACCACTCCCATTATAGCCCTGCTCGTCTTTCACCCTCTTGATTATCCCTACCTTCTCTTCACCCTCGTTGTCATATTTGCAGTGAATAAACAAAGTCAACAAAGATTAGAGAAGACTCTTCAGTGTTGCACAGAACAAGGCAATCTCTCCAGTGCAGACACCATGAGAAAATGCACCCAGTACATTAATTAAGTGGTTTGCATATGAATGAAGACAGTGTGGAGTCAAGAGGACTCTTTAGTGTGACTGGAGATATGACAACTTACGTATGGTTTGTGGTACATAATTTGGTTGCCAAAATGAAATCCAGGTGTGATAGGTGGTTCTTTGATCCGTCTATAAGGGAAGTAACTCAAATACAAAACTGGTTCAGATTGTGACTACCTGTGTAATGTATGTTAACATGGGAAACAGATGTACAATAGTGATTCATTATATATCACCGTGATCACCATGACCAACCAGGCTATCAGATGTTGCTACACATCGCTGATCACAATGCGCTTCGCATTGTTTTAGCCTTCAAACGACGCCACCCCACTAGCTAAGTGAGCAAGCCAACAGAAGAATGAGTGAGAGAAAGTTGTGGCGAAAGTGTACAGCAGGGATCGCCACCACCCCCTGCCAGAGCCTCGTAGAGCTTTAAGTGTTTTCGCTCAATAAACACTCACAACACCCGGTCTGGGAATCGAAACCATGATCCTATGACCGCGAGTCTGCTGCCCTAACCACTGGGCCATTGTGCCTCCACGATTCATTATATATATACATATATATATATACGTATATATACATACATAATATATATATATATATATATATATATATAATGTTCACAACATAATTTCTTATTCTTTGTCATTTTAATTTGCATACACACAAACACACCTATACACACTTTATATAGACATGTATACACACACCCACACATATTTGCACAAACAAATACATATATGTATGTTTAATTATTTGTAGTTTGATACAATGATAAAAAAAAATAAATCTAATTTTTGTTTCATCTGGTAATTGAACTGGTCTCACACACACACACACACACACACACACACACATACACACGCTCATACATATGTATATGCTTACACACATACATATGTGTATGTATGTGTGTCTTTATGAACTACTCACTGATAAACTGTTTTTTTGTTCTCATTTTGTTTTTTTTTTTTTACCTGGCAGGATTTAACAAATATTGATCTATTTTTAACTTCAAAAGAAGTGGAAGAATCTCTTCTACGGCGGGAGACGTGTCTTTGTTTATCTTGGTGCCATGACAACAAATCAAAACTGCGGAAATTAAAGGTGAGCTCTGCTGGTTTCACTCTTCTGACTTTGATGTTCGGTTTTTAAAACTACAAGAGAAAGCATGGAGTCAGTGAGATAGATATATGTTTATTTGCAACAACAGTTTTATTTTTTGTGTTGATGATGATGATGATGATTACAATGGTGGTGGTGGGGGGGGGAGGTGAATAGATTTTCAGGTGGGACAATTGATATTTGTTCAAACAAAGCAATTTATGATGGTGTTGTAGATTTAATCAGCAATGAGAAAGTGAGGTGGAGAAAGAAGAGAGCTTAGCCACTATATGACCATGCCTCAGGAAATTCTGTCGTACATTCTACAAGTCTCTATCTATGAGTTAAACTTTACTCTATCAACCCAGTCTTTCGGTCAGTCTCATATGTACTAAATCATTACTTTTCAATGGTCAAACTCAAAGTAGGGAACGATATAAATAATGGTTTCAAATTTTGGCACAATGCCAGCAATTTTGAGAGCAGGTGTTAGTAGTTAACATCGAAACCCAGTGTTCAGCTGGTCCTTATTTTATTGACTTCCCACCCCCCCACCTAAAGCAGATTTTTAACTTGACAGGCTTCTTTCAGTTTCCATCTACCAAATCCACTCACAAGGCTTTGGTCGACCTGAGGCTATAGTAGAAGACACTTGCCCAAGGTGCCACTCAGTGGGACTGAACCTGGAACCATGTGGTTAGTAAACAAGCTACTTTCCACACAGCCACTCTTGCACCTGATATGAAGTAAATTATTTTATGAGGGCTGGGATGCTCATGATGATTTTTGGTTTCTTGAATGGCAAATCAAATTCAACAGAAGCAGGTCTACCAGAAGAAATAATCCAATTTGTGGTACACTGTATATTGATGCCCCAACTAAAGCTTCTGCCAATGAAAATCATATTACCGTATTTATGTATGTACATGCTCTATGGCAGATATCCTCCCCTGTCTCTCTATGCCTCTAATTCCTCATCAACTGGTACAAATATACCCACCCCCTCACTGCTACTTCCCTTTCCAGCTGAAGGGGTTTTTGTCTTGCAATTTACTCAGTGATCCTGTCGGTGCTGGTGCCACATAAAAAGCACTGGTGTTGATGCCATGTAAAAGGCACCCAGTACACTTTTTAAACTGGTTGGCATTAGAAAGAGCATCAAACCATTGAAACCATACCTCAACAGATAATAGAGCCTGGTGCGGCCCCTGGCCTTACCAGCTCCTGTTAAACGGTCCAGCCTATGCCAGCATGAAAAATAGATGTTAACTGATGATGATTTCTCTTGATGTAACCATTGCTAGAAGATAGGTAATAAACTAGCTAGATTATAAAACACTCACTGCTTTGTTTTTGAAGCGTCTTCCTATTATTGTGACACTAACAACTGAACTGGAACTGCTTATAGCACTAATGAAATCCCTTCATAAATTTTGAGAAAAGTGAACTGGAAAATATTTCAAACAAAAACCAGAACTTTTTTTTTATCTGCTGCAATCAAATACCATGAAAATATACCAGCAATTAATATGTACGCACTAGTAGTCAGGAATGTTTAATATGTAAAATTGGTCTATCCGGTTGTGTTACATTGTTAAACTTAGTGGCTGTTTAAGCAATATGTTTGTGGATAGCTAATGTGTTGAATGTGGTACTGATGAAGGAGCAATAACTCCTGAGATATGTATATACACCATTTACTATTTTTCTATTTACAGTTATATTGTTTACATAGATGTATTTGTGTATAAAATATAACCTCTACTGCTGGCTCTAAATTCTATAGAAAATCTATAGAGATGCACATATATCAATCTGAGAAATGTTTCTGGAAAATTACTTTTCAATGGTTAAACTCAAAGTAGGGAAATATGTAAATAATGGTTTCAAATGCCAGCAATTTTGAGAGAGGGTGTAAATAGTTAACATCAAACCCCAATGAAGGCCACAAACCAATGTATAACAGATGAAGTTAAGACTTTAATCAAAGAGTGCAATCAGTTGAAACATATGCATCTTAAATTCTTCAGAAATTAGAAGAATAAATAATAGAAGTAGTTCAGCTGATGGCTATAACATATCTGGTCTTTCAGTTTTTGTGCAGAAACAAAGGAACTGTGGAAAATGGCGAAAGCATTGAACAACCAAAGCAAGCAGTCTCCAAATATTTATTGCCATCATTCAACAAGTCCACTTCCAATCCAAAGAGTCAGTAAAGACATTTAATAAACCATTCAGTAATATTAGCAGACATACCAGACTGTAAACTTCATGCAACCACCAGAAAGATAAAGAGAAATGACAAAATTGACAGCATTAAATTCAAGAAAGATAAAGTAGAATTGATAATGATTTAAAAAAAAATTTTTTTTTTTAAATTTAAATAACTCAGTAGTAGAGGATTCAGACAGTGTGGCTATATTTCTTCGGAAAAATCTTGGCAAATTTGGTATCATGTGCTCGGTAAGTGTTTTCAATGTCACATGGGAACTGTCAAATCTTGGCAAGCTAGAAAACCTCCTCGGCAAAAGTCTCTTTTATGAATCTTTGCAATGATGGAACTGATGCAACATCATACAAACCAGTGTCCTTTTTGAATCTAATTGCAAAAGTCTTTCAAAAATTTCTCCTACTCCCAATCTTGCATCCTGCCAAGAATACCTGTGTGGATTCAAGACTCAACACTCCACAATTAAGCTTTCTTCCCAGCCACATTGTTCAGGGTTCAGTTCCACTGCATGGCACCTCAAAGGAAAACTTGTGCAATTTTAAAATATATGGAAAATAGAAAACCAAGAACTGACAATGAAAATAAGACTTCGCTGTGTGATGTGATTAAGGATGTGATTCAAGGATAACCAACCTTGAGTACCACTTGGTGGCTTTGTCGTCAACAGACCAATTCTTAATAAACAAGGCACAGGAGTGGCTGTGTGGTAAGGAGCTTGCTTCCCAGCCAAATGGTTCCGGGTTCAACCCCACTGCGTAACACCTTGGGCAAGTGTCTTCTACTATTAGGTCGGGCCAACCAAAGCCTTGTGAGTGGATTTGGTAGATGGAAACTGAAAGAAGCCCGTCATATATATATATGTGTGTGTGTGTGTGTGTGTATATATATATATATATATATATATATACACACACATGTATGTGTGTTTATATGTTTATCCCCCCCAACTTCACTTGACAACCGATGCTGGTGTGTTTACATCCCTGTAACTTATCGATTCGGCAAAAGAGATCGATAGAATAAGTAGTAGGCTTACAAAGAAAAAGAATAAGTGTCCTGGGGTCGATTTGCTCAACTAATGGCAGTGCTCCAGCATGGCCACAGTCACATGACTGAAACAAGTAAAAGAGTAAAGAGAGTGTGCACTAATGATTCCGACAGCTTGCCACTTTTGGGAAAAGAGGGAGAACGTGTATTAGGATGATAGTGGTAGTGATAGCTGCTAGACATACGTCTGTAAATATCTATAATGTTGTTACTGATTATATTGACAAATAATGACTATGATGATGCTCTGTGCTCTTGCTTTGAAGTCAATAAAGCTTGTAATGTTTACAATCTCTATTATGGACATACTCATACATGTGTCTAACATATGTGTGTATGTGTGTATGCGTGTGTGAAAGAAAGATCTATAGTTGCTGAATATTGAGTAGAACAGGTAATTTTATGTCATCATCATCATCATCATTGTCATTTTTATTATGTGTTGTTGTTTTGTTTTTGTTACTTTTTCTAGATATGTTTACAGTTAAATTTTTGTCACACAATTTCACTCATGTCTGTTGCAACAAACACCACTTTTACACAAATATGTCACAATACAACAGAGACATACGCACACACACACCACACACATACGCATACTTGTCTTACATAACTTGTCTTACAACCACTCTACCGCAACACTTCCTCCCATCCTGCCAGGATACAATACCTCCATGCATCCACCACATCTTTACCACTCTGTCACAACACAACACCACACCACACTAGTCCGTCACAACACAGTATTTCTACCACTCTCACAACACAACACAACACAACACATGTTGACCAGTGTGTCATACAGCACTTCCTCCAGTCTCTTATATTAACAACTATTTATTGCAATTTGAGTGACCTTGTAGAGCAGTGCTTCCCAAAGTTGGCGGTACTGCTCCCCTGGGGACGATGGAAAGATCCAGGGGGTGGGGTCAATGAAGAAAAATTGGGCAATGGATGTAAAAAAACAAACAAAATAATAGGTTAATTAGGTTAAGTTTAATTTGTGAAATGTTGCTGTTTTGAATTTTCTGCAGAAAATGGTCTCTGTCTGTGATGGTGAGCAGGGTGGGGCACCTCTTTGAAGAATTTTAGTCAAAAAGATTTACCCCAGCACCTATTATTTTTTTATTTTTTTCAAGACTGGTATTTGTTTTATTGATCTCTTTTGCCACACTGCTAAGTTACAGGGATGTAAACACACCAACACTTGTTGTCAAGCAGTGGTGGTGGGTAAAACATGTGTGTGTGTGTATATATATATATATGTGTGTGTATATATGTGTGTGTGTACACAACAAACTTCTTTCAGTTTCCCTCTATGAAATCCACAAGGCTTTGGTCAGCCTGAGGCTATGGTAGAAGACACTTGCCAAAGATGCCACACAGTGGGATTGAACTCATAACAAAGGTGTTGGGAGGAAAGCTTCTTACCACACAGCCACGGTGATAATGCACTAGCGCTGAATTTCTCCTGTGAGTTGTACTCTGTGTAATGTCTTGGACACCATTGAGATCAAGTCATCAAAGTAGGAGCTCCATGCACCCCGACCACCACCAGCTTGACTCCCTTCTTCTTCATTCTTCTCGGCTCTTCGGCTCAGTCCAGCAGTACCACCGATGTTGGTTCACTTCATAATGCAGATGACACTGAAGCTGCGCTACCGAATCATGTAACATTTAATATCTGTATTGTCAATCACATTGTCATTGCTGTCGTTGTTGACATTGTTGTCGTCAATAGTCGTCGTTGTTGTTGGTGCTTCCTCTGTCTGTCTGTCTCTCTCTCTCTGTCTTTCTCACTACTTCTCTTGTTTCTTGTAAATAATCAAACTCGCCACCACCGCCACCATATTGACCAATCCCTCTAACCAGTTCCACTCGTAAACCATCCATACATGTGTTTCAAATTGCGATATTTCTCATGTTTCTTGCTGCACAATAACATGTAAAATGCAGGAAAAAAATAGCAATAAAACAAGGTCCGCAGCTCTGATAAATTTGAGACACGAAATAAATAAATAAATAAATGAATGAATACAGGAAAGTAAACAGACTCCTCCTGCTTCTCTTCTTCGTCTTCCTCTTCTGCCCTTCCTCTCACCACCACCACCGTTGCTGCTGTTGCTGCCACTCTTGACAAACCCTTGACTGTTCAAAATGAAATGGAGAAAGTGATGAAGTGAGGGAGTGAGAAAGAGCGAGTGATAGAGAGATGGAGACAGAAAGGAGAGTAAGAGAGAGAGAGAGAGAAAGAAATGAATAAACCAAGAGAGAGAAATCATTAGAGAGAGACTGACTGACAGACAGAGAAAAGAAAGGTGAGAGAAAGGAATTAAGTGAGAACAGAAAGTTAAAGGAAAAGAAAGAAGTGCATCCTTCGTTTGTGTGCCATCAGCCAATGGTGGGGGGAGGGATATAAATGGTGTTTTAGACGAGGAGGAGGAGGAGGAGATGGTGGGATGGTGTAGTAGTAGAGTTCAATGATTGGAGAGGGAGACATATAGGGGTAGTGGGAAGAGATTGAATGTGTGTGTGTGTGTGTGAGAGAGAGAGAGAGAGAGTGTGTGTTATAGGTTTGCTGTACATTTATTAAAAATGATTATGTTTTGAGTAAACATTGCATTTATATATATATATCATGTGATAGATATATATATATATATATACACATACACACACACACACATATATATATATATATATATCACATTATCCATACAGATACAAAAATCACACATGCACACGCCCTCACCTACACGCATGAATAAGAGCAATATTAAGCAAAAGAGAACTCAATGATAGAATGCAGAGCACAATGTGTATTTGTTCGAGGGATAGTCTTCTTTTGTTGCATTATCACTATTAGTTTCACCATAACACTGCTCTTCCGTTAATGTTTCATCATTCATCTTCTTGTATTATTTTAAAAATAGAAATACAGATCTTTTCTCGTTTTCCACTTAACTCTTTTGCATTTAAACTGGCTACATCCAACCCACATATTCCATTTGCTTTCTGTTCAAACCAGTCAGATCCAGCTTTCCACACCTACCCTCCAATGCCAGTCTAAAAATAGACAAACACATTATCAGAATCTCGGAGCTATGAGATAATGGATAAACTAACTATTCAAGACAATGTGAATAAATAAACGTTACACTTTGAAAGGCTTAATTTGAATTGTGGAAACATGCCTTCTTCTTCTTAGCTATTATATTTGTTGCATTCGTTATTACTATATGTGTGCTTGTTTGTAAGTATCCAGTTGACTGTCTTTGTGTTTGTGATTATATGTCTCGACTGGCTTCCGTGCAGGTGGCATGTAAAATGCACCAATCCGACCGTGGCCGATGCCAGCCTCGCCTGGCACCAGTGCAGGTGGCACGTAAAAAGCACCCACTACACTCACGGAGTGGTTGGCGTTAGGAAGGGCATCCAGCTGTAGAAACATTGCCAGATAAGACCGGAGCCTGGTGCAGCCTTCTGGCTTCCCAGATCCCCGGTCGAACCGTCCAACCCATGCTAGCATGGAGAACGGACGTTAAACGATGATGATGATGATGATGATGATTTGCTTAAAATTGTTACAAATTGTTAAATTGGCAAATGACATGCTAGAGAAGAAGAGCCATCAACCCAAGTGAAATCATAATCACGGCAGATATTGGTGTCATGCAAACTGACTGGCCCTCATACTGGTGACACGTAAAAGCACCCTTTACACTCTCAGAGTGGTTGGCATTAGGAAGGGCATCCAGCTATAGAAACCATGCCAAATCAGATTAGTCTGGTGCAGCCCCATCAGCTTATCAGCCCTGGTCAAACCATCCAACCCTTGCCAGCATGGACAATGGATATGAAATGATGATGATGTTAATGTATTCTTGCATAGCTCTGCGTCCTTCCCACTCTCCTTTCGCACTCTCCCAAATACACCAGATTTCTCACGCTGTTCAGTCCTCTGTACTATTATTTATATACACTTCCCCTGTCACTTGAGGGTGCACCCTAACTCATCTTCTCTCTTTCTCTCTTTTTCCAGTGGGGGTAGCCATGTATCTCCTTTACTGCACAACACCTATTTCAGTTTCCTTTAATTCATACTTCAACTTCTCATCACCTGGCATAAAGCTTCCTTCCTCACAATACCCAACAGTTGAGGGGGTCTTGTCCTGCAAGTACTCGGTGACCTCTTGGGTAAGAAGCACTCACTACACTCTGTGAAGTGGTTGGCATTAGAAAGGACATCCAGCTGTAGAAACTATGCTGAAGCTGGCTGTGTAGCCTAGCAAAGTCCTCTGGCTTGCCATCCAATCCATGCCAGCACGGAAGGCAGATGTTAAATGATGATGATGATGATAACCGCAACAACCTTTTATAGGCATGCCTGTGTGGTTAACAAGTTTGCTTTGGAACCAATTGTTCAGGGATTTGGTCCCCATTCTGTAAGCTATGGCGGCTAACATTCTCTACTGCAGCTACAGGTCAACCCATACCTTGTGATTGAAATTGATTGAGAGAAACTGAAGAAGCCTGTCATGTTTGTGTGAGTGTGTGCATTCCTATGTTTGCGTGATTCGTACTTTCTCCTTGTCCTACATATATGTTCATTAAACAAAACAGCAGCCATGCTATCAGATACAGGCTGTGTTGTATTGTATGCTTACAGTCAAACACAGAAGCACAACTGAGCTTCTCGACTTGTCTTCATGCTGCTCTGTCTTTGTCAAAAATAAGGTTCATAACTATGTTCAGTTTGTTTTTGCTCGGTAAACTAGGAGGATTATTTATTACCTTGCTTAGAAAAACAGTGAGGGTTGATGTATGTAAGGCCTACTTGGGTTGCAAAGTATCAGTTGCTAAGGATATTTATTATAGAAAGGAGATCTCTAACTTTATTACTAATTAACCAAGTAAGTATTATATGAAGACAAAAGGAATTAGAAAATAGAAAAGAAAAAGAAAATGTGTTTGAGATTTCTTGTTTGCCTCATCAGCATATCAAGTTTCTGTGTAATTAATTTATTAAAGAAATGAGGTCACACTAACTCTTTTATTAATTAGGCACTAATTATAACTAAAAAGATGTATGTAAGATTGTGATTTCATGTTACTCCTGCTGGGATGGCATTAAGGTATTTATGTAAGGCCTTTGCGTGTGAGGGCATGAAGAGATTAATTCTGCATCTATTCAGTTTTTTTTTTTAGTTTGGTGTTTCAAAATCAGAAGCTTTTCCAGGGTGCAAGGATACAAGATACATTTGTTCGTAATAAGTTGGTGCTTTATAAAAGGGCTGACATGTAGTAGATTGTTATTCAGTATGTAGTGTATTGTTATTTTTCAAAAAAACCATATACGTGTTCCTTGTTTGGTTAGCAGTCTTTTTTGTAATGTCCTCGATATATAATTATGTTGATGAAGCTGGCCCTTAAATTAGTTCATTGTCGCATCTGTGTAATCAGTACCATTTTGGTTAATGTTAGATGTGACAGTGGTTGCTTTGGGTATAGCTTTTGAGAGTGGCATTTGCCACTCTGCATTTTGTTAGATATGTTCTGATGATGTAAACTTGTCACTTTTTACTAATTATTCATGGATGTTCGTGCATTAACGAAGTTCAGTTCATTTGTGTTGAAAAGCTAGTTTTATGTAAATCTGTATTAAAGATTTCCCTACAGTAGTAGAGGTGGATCATCATATTACAAGATGGAGAAAAGTTGTTTTGTTTTTTTTCTTTTGTTTGTCTATGTATTTACGTTTATCGAAATGATGGATTATACCACATGGTTTTTCTTTTGCACTTCCTCATATTAGATCATGTGTGTCTATTTCTATTACATATTATTTAAGGATTTCAATTGATCAAACAACTGGAACACGCATTGTTGTAACTGATACAAGATCCATCATGTTGTGCGCGTATGCATCCATGTGAGTGCGAATGTGTGTATGCGCAAAATTTGTATCTATATACATATATATATATGTGTGTGTGTGTGTGTTGGCTTGCAGCAGAGGTGTATTCCCTAATGAATGCAGAGCTAAGTGGTGTATATTGACTGCAATGTTTGTGCATTGTTACATCACTCATGTGTGTGTGTGTATGTGTGTGTGTGTGTGTGTGTTTGTAAAGAAGCAGATGTGAACAAAATTATAAGCACACATCCACAAATGAGCATCTAGGCTTGTGTCTGCCAGTGTGCAAGCATGGACTTTCATGTGCGCACGAGTGTGAGCGAATGCATGTTGGTGCATATCATTTCGCATTTGCAAACATGCAGCAATGCAAGATCATACCATGAGTCATCAGTTCTTTATAGCTTCTGACACCAGTGTTCGTGGCGGCGGAGGTGGGTGTTCGGTGGTGTGCTGGGTGGACGGGTGAGTGGGAGGTCTCTGTGTTAGTAGTGATTGTGGTCGCAACAGAGGTGGTCGTGAGACAGATGGGATCACACAAATTGTGGTGACAATGCAGGTGGTGGTGGCGTCGGCGATGGTGTTTGTGATGGTAGCATTGGTGATAGTAGTGATAGTGTTGATGGCAATGGCAAAACAGATGGGATCACACAAATTGTTGTATCAGTACATGTGGTAGTGGTGGAGGAGGAGGAGGAGGTTGTGGCGGTGATGATGGTGGTGGTGATAACAGTCATGGTAGAATTGGTGGTGACAGTATCAGTGGTAGTGGTGGTCATGGTAGAATAGGTGGTGGTGATGGTGGTAGTGGTGGCGGTGGTGGTGGTGAAACAGATGGGATCACACAACTTGTAGTGTCAAGTAGTGGTAATGGAGGGGTGTAGGTGGTGTTAGTGGTAGTATAGGCAGTAATGATTGTCCTGGTGAGGCAAGTGACAAGTGGTGGCGGCTGTGGTGGTAGTGGTGACAACAGATGGGCTCACACAGATTGTGGTGTTGATGGCGGCAGCGGTGGTACCACTTGTTTGATATTAATTGCAGGGAGGACAATGAATAGCATTGGTATCCTAATAACAAGGCAGCGAGCTGGCAGAAATGTTAGCACGCCGGGCGAAATGCTTAGCGGTATTTCGTCTGCGTTACGTTGTGAGTTCAAATTCCGCCGAGGTCGACTTTGCCTTTCATCATTTCGGGGTCGATAAATTAAGTGCCAGTTATGCACTGGGGTCGATGTAATCGACTTAATACCTATGTCTGTCCTTGATTGTCCCCTCTGTGTTTAGCCCCTGTGGGTAATAAAGAAATAGGTATCCTAATAGTGGTGTCCTGGTGGCAGTGGCGGTGGCGGCGGCCGCAGCTGCTGCGGCTGCTGGAAGAGTTAATGCCATATGTATACATCCATCCCATAATGCAATGCTTCCCAAATAGCTGCACCCAGTTCTTTTCACTTCTATCATTTCAGATCATTTCAATTCCCTTCTAAATCAGTTTCCGTTTATTGACTGATGTCCTTGATGTCCCACCCAACTCCTTGCTTCCCTTCTGAACAACCACTCGTTTCCACCCCCTGTTCCCCTTTCTACCTGTCTTATCTGATATGTAAACATGCAAACACTTTTTTGCACATTAAATGATAATGATGAGGATGATGATAATATATAGTCCACTCTGTAAAGTGGTTGGCATTAAGAAGGGTATCCAGCTGTAAGAACCATGCCAGTGTGGAAGATAGACATTAAATGATGATGATGATGGTGGTGATACATAATTCATTTATTAATATAGTCTGTAGTGTGTTCCATAGTTTTCTTTACAGTTGTAGCCTGCCAAGTCGATGCACATGTATACTTTACATGCAAGTATATATGTATATATTTATGCATATACATGGGTGTGTATAATGGTATTAGAAATAACGAACAACTTAAGATAGAGCAATAGAGTTCTGTCTTTGTATCGGGCCACACACAAACACACACATATACACACACAGATGACCTGAGAAAAATTGGGAGCAACACAAAATGCACTTTAGTGTAGAATTAACTCCTGAGCTTTATGATGTTTTGTATAATAACTATTCTGACACAATTATTGCTAAATCTGTAGCACCAGACAATTAATAAATAAATGAACACCAGGACACACATGCATACACAAAATCAGACAGACAGACAGTGGCAAATGAAAGATATGTATATATATACATATGTAGTTTGGTGATATGTTGCCTTTATTCAGGACCAAAGCTGGATGAAGCCCAACTTGGACAGAACTCTATAATCATTTTAGTGCAATGCTCTACCCATACACATGAGACACAAATGCAAACACACACATGTATATGCATGCACACACACACACACACATAGAAATAGATATGCATATATATATATATATATATATATATATATATATTATATATATATATTATATATATATATATATATATATATGATTTATGCATATATATATATATATGATTTATACATACATATATATATATATATATGATTTATACATATATATATATATATATATATATATATATATATATATATATATATGATTTATACATATATATATATATATATATATGATTTATACATACATATATATATATATATATATTATGTTTACATATATAAATATATGATGTATGTAATTGTATGTAGGTGTGTGTGTGTGTGTGTGTGTAGGCGCATATGTATGTACATACACACATCTATATATGTGTATATGATAGATGATAATTTTTATGTTGGTACAAGCTCGCCATCATATCAAAAGAGGAGCCTTAGAATGGTTTGTTGACCTGCTAGAAATAGCACCAAAAATCTCCATCAATTAAACCCTACTATAATGAAGAAAGAAAAGTCAAATCGGATAATGTAGTCTTTTATATATGATGTCTGTAATGGCTAGTATGCCTTTGGTTATAGCTTTGCAGTTTTAAGATTGACCTGGAGATAAAAAAAAACCTATCAGTATATGCAGCCCCATCACGTGACTTTTAGAGGCCCCCTTCAACTTTTTGTTTTTTGAAACCCCATCCTGTCAATCAAAATTGATAATCTATGCACCTTTTATTCATTGATATATTTATTTTACTTTATTCTGTCTGAAGTTCAATATTTCACATTATCCTAAATAACATCTTTTAAAGTACAAGTTAATTTATTTAGGTCTATTTACAAATTCAATAAGTAAACTTCCAGATATAAATAAAAGAACACTTTTATAAACCAGGCAACTTTCAAAGACAAACACAGCACATTTTTCGCTTCATGAAATCATCGATCAGTTCAGAATAATCAAGCTGAGAGCTAAATTCGTGTTCAATTGATATCATAGACAATCCACAAAATCTGGTACACGTTTGTGGTACAAAGTATTATTTTTACAAGAACATTTGCAGGTACAACGTATTACCATTTTATTTCTTGAAATTTTCATTTATTTAGAGAAAGAAGAGGAACAATGGTTCTATGTCAGGTGTTGAGAGATTAAACTCATGTACAATATTGTACATCCACTTTGTGATTCTGTAATTGATACTTTAGCAAGTATGGTGAAGTCTGTGCTTAGCTGAAGAGATCTAATAAGATTAAAACAAACATTTTGAGAGATTTTCTCCCAGAATTGCTGAAATAAATGAATAAATGATTAAAATAATTTTTCAGTTCTATTTAGCTACAGTATTTGGCGTCTGCTTAGTGATTTTATGACCAATACTTCAGTAAGCATGAAGCTGAAGAGGTTGAATAAAGCTGAAACATATTCAGCTTTGTCTTTCTTCTTGTTCGAAATGGGTTTAAGTTTGTCTTTCATTCACTGCATAATCATTTATAATTGAATTATGTATGTTAACATTAACTCGGCTATTGTTTCTCATGCAGATGGTACCTCTAAGTCACTTGTTTTATAAAACATATTGTCAGCCTTTACTTGACTTGGATCTGATCATGAGCTCAGTTTGCTGAGATATTTACAATCAATCTTCCAACCTCTCTCTTGCTGCATGCCATCTCAGAATTACTAAAATTAATTTGGTTAAGCCATCATGGTCGAAGACGTGATGGAAAAGCACCCTCTTCAAATGTCGTGATATTTTTGTTTTGAATTCAATTATTACTGTTGCTATAGCTGTCATTTCTTTTGTGTTTATTCGTTTGTTGTTTTTCTTCTACCAGAGTACGTTGGAATTTAAACTCCGCCAACAAGAATTTATTGAACTTATTCGAAATGACCAGAGATTGGAAGCGATAAAGTATGTAACAAATTTTGGTCTAACCAACTACTTGTCCACCTCTCTCTCTCTCTTTCTTTTTCTCTCTTTCTTCCCCTCTTTCTCTCTCTCTCACTCTCTCGCCTACTTATTCTCTCTTTTTCCCTTGCTCTCTTCTCTTCTCTCTATAACTTCTTCCCCTTTTCCTTTCTTCCCATCTCTCACCTTCCCTCAGGTCCATGTGTACTTTTGCACATAATGCATATGTGTGTGTTTGTACATGTGTGTTTCTGTATGTAGAGGTGTGTGTATGTGTGTATTAGTTATATATATATATATATATATATATATATTATATATATATATATATATAATATATATATATATATATGTGTGTGTGTGTGGTGTGTATACATGCACATATATATATATATATATATATATATAACTAATACATCTGTTTGTTGTCTACACCACCTGTCTTCGTCTTTGTTTTTTGTGAATTCTACCTTTATTTATATATATATATATATATATATTATATATATATATATATATATATAACATGATATATATGTATATGTATATATATATTATATATATACATACATATATACATACATACATATGTATTATATATACATGATATATACATATATATATATATATATATATAATATATATATATATATATATATAGATACATAGATATATATGTATGTATATACACATCATCATCATCATCGTTTATCGTCTGCTTTCCATGCTAGCATGGGTTGGGCGATTTGACTGAGGACTGGTGAACCAGATAGCTGCACCAGGCTCCAATCTTGATCTGGCAGAGTTTCTACAGCTGGATGCCCTTCCTAATGCCAACCACTCCACGGGTGTAGTGGGTGCTTTTACATGCCACCGGCACGAGGGCCAGTCAGGCGGTACTGGCAATGGCCACGCTCAAATGGTGTTTTTTATGTGTCACCTGCACAGGAGCTAGTCCAGCGGCACTGGCAACGACCTCGCTCAAATGTTTTTTCACGTGCCACTAAGGCGACGCTGGGAAAGATCACACTCAAGTGGTGCCTCTTATGTGCCACCGGTTCTGTAGCCAATTTTGCTGCTCTGGCAACGATCACACTCGGATAGTGCTCTTAGCACTCCACTAGCACAGATGCCAGTCATCGAATTTCATTTCGATTTCACTTGCCTCAAGCAAAGTTTAGTGTCCAATAAAGGAAAGGCATGCATAAGTGGGCTGGTTACACCCCTGGCATAGGCCACGCGGTTATGGTCTCACTTGGCTTGCCGAGTCTGCTCAAGCACAGCATATTTCCAAAAGTCTTGGTCAGTAGTCATTGCCTCGGTGTTCAAAGGTCGTGTTCACCACCTCATCCCAGGTCTTCCCGAGTCTACCTCTTCCACAGGTTCGCTCAACCGTTGGGGTGTGGTACTTTTTCACACAGCTATCCTCATCCATTCTCGCCACATGACCATACCAGCACAGTCGTCTCACTTTCACTCCACATCTGATGCTTCTTAGGTTCAACTTTTCCCTCAAGGTACTTACACTCTGTCGAGTATGCACATATGTATGTATATATATACACACACACACATATATAAATGGATATACACACATATATATATATGCACACACATATATATACATATGTATATACACATGAAATTTTACATATATATATATATACACATACATTTATTTATATATATATATATATATATATATATATATATACACATACATTATATATATATATATATTCATATACATATATATATGTATATATAGATACATATATATAGACATATATATATATATAGATACATATATATAGATATATATATACATATACACACATATATACATTATATATACTCATATATATATAGATTATTTATATACATATATATATATATATATATATATATACACACACACACACACACACATATATATACGTTATACATATATATACACATATATATTCATTACATATATATATATATATATATGTCTGTGTTATGTGTGTGAGTGAAAGAGAGCATCATACATATGGAGAAAAAGGTGGGGGGTAGAATGTCTAGCAAACAGGTGTAAGCTACAGAAAACAAAGAGAGAGAGAAAGAAGTAAGAAGAGTGAATAATAGACAACTGATAATGCATTTGTGAATGTGTGCCTGGAGAGCAAATGAATGAAGCAGATACACACATCTATGCTATAATAAAGAATTGTATAAATGAATGTTTATGTGTGTGTGTGTGTGGTATATATGCAGAGAGAGAGAGAGAGAGAGCGAGAGAAAGAAGAAAACAGTGAGTGGATTTTAAACCATTAAAATGATGTACATTTTAATGGTTTAAATTTCTGACAATATTTCCTTCTTCCTGACATTGCTGTAAATCATAAAATGATGGTTTTTTTTCTTTTCTTTCTTTTTTTTTTTTTGAAATGTTCAGATTTTTTTTTTTTAAATTAGAAAAAAAAAAAAATATATATTTTCACCATTTTATTATTCTTATATTGTTTTTGTATTCGAGGTTGGTGATAGTGCTGGTGGAGGTTAACATTTCTCTGCCAATATTGTTTTGTTCTGCAACAGTTCACATTTGTTTTTTTGTTTGTTTTTTCTTCACAGTGGAATTATTAAGAAATGCTATTCACAACCATATTTCTTGTGCAGTTGCAATCATGACTCCTCAATCTATATTCCATTCCATCTACATTCTAAGAGCATCATATTACGCCATCACCACCAACTACTACTACTACAAATAACAATAATAATAATGATAATAATAATAATAATAATCATGCATTAGGCATGATAAAAAAATATTCAGACAAATACATAACAAAAACACCAGGACTTACAAACACATATAACATACAGAAAATTGCACTACTAGGCACTGCACACATCCTACGCAGAACACTTTCCATACAATAACCATCAGAGCATCACAACAAATCACAGCACATACCCAAGGCACACAGAGCTGCGCTCGGTAGTGAAGTGAAAGCACGCTATAAAAATAAAACTACTGAACAATAATAATAATAATAATAATAATCCTTTTTACACAAGGGGCCTGAAATTTGGAGGAGGGGGATAGTTGATTACATCGACCCCCAGTGTGTAACTGGTAGTTAGTTTATCGACCCCCATCATGCCACCTTAATAATAATAATAATAATCCTTTCTTTATTGGCCACAAGGGCCAAAATTTATGGGGAGGGGATTAGTCGATTATACCGGCCCCAGTGTTTCACTGATACTTAATTTATTGACCCTGAAAGAATGAAAGGCGAAGGCAACCTTGGCGGAATTTGAACTCAGATGAAATGCTGCTAAACATTTTGCCTGACATGCTAGCAATTCTGCCAGCTCGCTGCCTTAAATAATAATAATAAGAAGAATCTTTTGTGCTAAAGGTACAATGGGCCTGAAATTTTGATGGAGGATTACTATTTGATTACATCAACTCCAATGTTTCATTGATACTTAATTTATGAACCTCAAAAGGATGAAAGATAAAGCTGACCTCAGCGGAATTTGAACTCAGAACATAAAGACAGACAAAATGCTGCTAAACATTTTGTCTAGTATATTAACAATTCTACCAGATTTCCATCTTATAAAATAATAATAATAATAATAATAATAATGCTCTCTGCTAGAAGCACAAGGCCTTAAATTTTGAGGGAATAGACTAGTCGGATACAGAGACCCCAGTGTTTCACTGGTACTTAATTTATCGACCCCGAAAGGATGAAAGGCAAAGTAGACCTTGGCGGAATTTGAGCTCAGAATGTGGCACTGGGCGAAATATTGTTAAGCATTTTGCCTGGCATAGTAACGATTCTGCCAGCTTACCACCTTATAAAACAATAATGCTGATAATAATAATGATAATAATAATAATAATATTAATAATAATAATAATAATAATAATGGTTTCAAATTTTGGCACAAGGCTAGCAAGTTCAGGGGAGGGGACTAAGTCAATTACATTAACTCCAGTTCTCAACTGATACTTAATTTATTGACCCCGAAAGGATGAAAGGCCAAGTCAACCTCGGTGGAATTTGAATTCAGAATGTTAAGAGGGCCGAAATGCCTCTAAGCATTTTGGCCAGCATGCTAATGATTCTGCCAGCTCACCACTTTAATAATAATAATTGCACAAGGCCAGCAATATCAGGAGAGGGGTTAGTCAATTACATCACCCTGATACTTGACTGGTACTTTATTTTATCGACCCTGAGAGGAGGAATAATATTATTGGTAGGATTTGAACTCAGAGTGTGAAGAAGTAGAAGAAATGCCACCGCCAGACATTTAGTCTGACATACTCACCACCTTAACTGTAATAATAATAAGAGCACTCAGAAAGCACAAACCTCTGCCAAGGCAACACCAACATCCTCTCAACGATTAACCGGAGATGTTTTTAAAATGAGAATATCTGAAATAAACTCGACTGCTCTCACAAGCAAGAATACTAAAAATGAACTCTACCACTTTCAAAAATAAATTAAAAATCTGGAAAAATAATCCAGAATCCTTGCTTGGTACCAGATTGATCCCAAAATCTAATCAGTTCATGCCAGTCACAAGGCCAAACATCCCTGAAAGTTTCATCCGAATCTATCCAGCAGTTCTTGAGATATCTTGTTCATGGACAAACAAACAAACAAACAAACACGACTGAAAACAATTCCTCCACCTTTGCTAAAGTGGAGATAATGATAATAATTCTTTTTACTATCGGCATAAGGTCTGGAATTTTGTGGGAGGGCCCTAATTGATTACATCAACCTCAGTGCTCAACTGGTACCTATCTTAAGAAACCCTGAAAGGACGAAAAGCAAAGTTCACCTTGGCATAATTTGAACTCTGAAAATAAAACCTTGAGAAACGCCACTAAGCATTTGGTCCAGGATGCTAATGATTCTGCCGGCTTGCCAACTTAATAATAATAACAATAGTAGTAGTGGTGGTGGTAGCAGTGGCGGCAGTGGAAGCGGCTTTGGAAGCTCTGTGTTTTATAAATATTCTTGATTCCATTTTGATGCATTAGATTTATAGATGTTCATAACATTTGTTTTGTTATATTGAAGATTTCAATTTCATTCCATAGCTAAGCTTCATAGAATGTAAGTGACACCTGAATGCATGTGAATTATGACAAGTAGAATAATATTACAGATTAATAATGGGGATGATAAGTGAAAAAATCATACACTGTAGGATATAGAGGAAAAAAAAATAAGTAGCATTAAATAGTAATAATAATAATCTTTTTTACTATAGGATTAGGGTTGAAATTTAGGAGAAGGGCCAGTCGATTAGATTGGCTCCAGTATGCAACTGTTACTTAATTTATAGACCCCAAAAGGATGAAAGGCATACAAAGGTAAAAAAAACATTGGGTGGGGAAGATGATAGAGACATGGCCCTCTTGATACAGGGACTTCTATAGGGATAATTGAGGAACCCCACTGTCTGAGATTTTCCTGAAATCCTAGGAGTAAATTCCCTCTCCAATTCCTTCCCTCTGACTCAAAGGTCTACACTTTGAGGGATACCATCCACTCTTGCCTTTTTCACAGCTTTCACTCAATATTTCAATAAACTCACTCAAGGACAGCACTTTCCTCTCCACTCTCAATTTTGTTTTCGATTTTCACTTAAAAAAGTCAAAGAGAGTTCTTCCAAAGAGGAATATATCTGTCCTCATGCCTTTCAGCCTTGTCCACCAAACAACCTCTTTTGCCTCAGTCACCAGGCAAAGGAAAACTGCCTTGCCTTCCCAATTGAAGGAGGGTAGTGGTGCAATAATTCTTTCTACTATAGGCACAAAGCCTGAAATTGTTAAGCAAAAATCTTAACTTCATATGAGTTAAAGCGGTAGCTTTAAAAACTTTCTAAGATAGTGACAAGGTGAGATGGAAAGCAAGACAAGCATGGGAGAAAGCCAAGCCTTCCAAATCGAATATTATTAGAGTGATCATCATCATCATTATCATTTAACATCAGCCTTCCATGCTGGCATGGGTTGGATGATTTGACTGAGGACTGGCGAACCAGATGGCTGCACCAGGCTCCAATCTGATCTGGCAGAGTTTCTGCAGCTGGATGCCCTTCCTAATGCCAACCACTCCATGAGTGTAGTGCATGCTTTTACGTGCCACCAGCACGAGGGCCGTCTAGTGGTACTGGCAACGGCCATGCTCAAATGGTGTCTTTTACATGCCACCTGCACAGGAGTCAGTCCAGCAACACTGGCAATGACCTCATTCGAATGTTTTGTTCATGTGTCACCAGCATAAGTGCCAGTAAGACGTCGCTGGTAACGATCACGCTCAAATGGTGCTTTTTAAGTGTCACCGGCACGGAAGCCAGACAGCTGCTCCAGCAGTGATCTCACTTGGATGGAGCTGTTTGCACTCCACTGCCCCAACAGGTCTTTGGCAAACTGACAGAATCGTTAGCACACCGGAAAAAATGCTTAGCAACATTTCTTCGGACTTTACGTTCTGAATTCAAATTCTACTGCAGGTGACTTTGACTTTCATCCTTTCAAAATCAATAAAATACATACCAGTTGAGCCCTGCGGTCAATGTAATCAACTTACTCCATACCCTGAAATTCCTGGTCTTGTGCCAAAATTAGTTTCAAATTTGACAAGAATGGTAAAAATCAAATAAAAGTAACCACCACCACCACCATCATCATCATAATCATCATTTTACTGTCCAGTTTTCCATGTTTGCAAGGGTCATGCTGTGGTTATTGAGGCAGATTTTCCATGAGTAGTTGCTCTTCCTTTCATCAACCTTTACCTGTTTCCAAGCAAGGTAATATTTCCCCATGGCCTGATAGGATTTTTGGCAGAATATAGGAAATGAATGAATTACATTCATTTACGACAAATCATGTAATGTCAACACAAGGAAACACACACGTACACATACATATATATGACATGCTTCTTTCACTTTCCATTTACCAAATCCTTTCATAAGGCTTAAGGCTTTTGTCAACCTGGGGCTATAATGGAAAATACTTGCCCAAGTTCCACACAGTGGGACTGAACCAAAAATCTTGTGGTTGGGAACTGCATGGCCATGCCTGTGCCTATAAGAGAGGTAAATATATATATATATATATTATATATATATATATATATATATATAATATATGTGTGTGGTGTGTGTTTATACATGTATATGTATGCATATATGTATGTGGTGTGTGTGTTTATACATGTATATGTATGCATATGTGTATTTGTGTGTGTGTGTGTGTGTGTTTATACATGTATATGTATGCATATGTGTATTTGTGTGTGTGTGTGTGTTTATACATGTATATGTATGCATATGTGTATTTGTGTGTGTGTGTGTTTATACATGTATATGTATGCATATGTGTATTTGTGTGTGGTGTGTGTGTGTGTGTTTATACATGTATATGTATGCATATGTGTATTTGTGTGTATATGTATGTATATATATGTATATACATATGTCTATAAATGTATATGTAAATATATATATATATGTATGTGTAAATGTAGATATATATATAAATGTACATGCATATGTAAAAATTGATGCTTTATTTACACTGAATGTGACACACAATTCCGTGTTGTCAGCAACAAGCAGAGAGGGATGCTTTGAGAGTTCTTTTTTGAGCTGTGTTTTAATTTAAAACACTAAGATTGAAAGGTAAATGGTAAATGGAACCATAGAACCAGTTGGGGAAGGAAAAAAAAAAAGAATTAAATTAAATAACATGAAACAACAAAAACAAACCAAAAGGAAGAAAAAAACAGAAAATTTAAAGAATGAAAGCAACAACCCTTGAATATACAAAATAACTGATGCCAAAAATATCGAAATACCAAAGGTTAATTGTGTTAGATCAGTGCGCAGACTATATCAGTATAGTCTTGTGTGTGTGTGTGTGTGTGTGTGAGAGAGAGTTGTGTGTGAGTTGTGTTTGTTTTATTGCGTTGTGTTGTGTTCTTTAAAAATATTCGGTAAATACACAGGTTGTTGGCATCAGTAATATCAAGCTTCAGTTAATTACATTCCCCCTTCAGAAAGTGCTTACAATACGTTTTTTTTTTTTTTCTTTCAATTCACTCGAAAGTTATGAAAGAGTGTGAAAAGATTTGCTCTCTAATGTGTGTGTGTGAGTTTGTGTGTGTTTATGTGTGCGTGTCTATATCTATGTGTGTCTATGTCTACATGTATATATCTGTATACATATGTGTATATGTTTGTATATGTCTTATGTGTGCATATGTCTCTGTGTGTGTGTGCATGTCTGTGTGAAAGTGTTTGTATGTGTGTGTGTCAATGTGTGTGTGTGTACATGAAGGGAGCTACATGGGTTTAATATTGGATTCTTTTAACTAGGAACAAAGCCATGTTTTGTTGTTTTGGCATTTTTTTTTTGTGGGTGTGTGGGGATTATTTTATGATGTTCTTTGTTGGTTTTGTTTTGTTTTTGCTGGTGCAGTGTGGGATTCTTTTTTTTTTTCCCCCATCGGTGGAAAGAGAGAGAGAGAGAGAGAGAGGAAGTATAATCAATGGAATTGGTTTCCAATATATTTCTGGTTCTGTTTACTTATTTTACATATATTTCAATCACATTGTGTAAAAAGTTCTAAAAGCAAAACAGATTACCAATTCACCAAAGTCAACCACAAAGCATAGGAATACACCATACACATGTATGTGTGTGTAAATAGGGATTAAAGAATTGCCTTACTAAGTGAATGACCGTTGAGTTCTATAGTAATACGTATGTAATGTGCTAGATATATCTTGTGACTGGTACAAGCTATAACGGTACATTACATATATGTATATAGGTTTAGGTATAGCTCTATGGTAAGAAGTTTGCTCCCCAACCACATGGTCCTGGGTTCAGTCCTAATGTGTGGAACCTTATACAAGCATTTTCTATACTAGCCCGGAGTGACCAAATCCTTTGTGAGTGGATTTGGTTGACAGAAGCTAAACCATGCTTTTGTGTGTGTGTGTATGTGGTATTTGTGTTTGTCACCCACCACCACGTGATATCTGGTGATAAGAAGTTTGCTTCTCAGCCATGTGGTTTCATGGTTCGGTCCTACTCCACAGTACTTTGGGCAAGTGTTTCCTACTATAGCCTCAGGCTGACCAAAGCCCTGGAAGGGGATTTGATAGAAAGAAATTGAAACAAGCCTATCATATATTTATATGTCTATGTGTGTATGTCTTTGGGTATGCTTGTCAACAAGTATTGGTTTGTTTTCATCCCTATAGCTTAGTGGTTCATGAAAAGAGACCAATGGTATAATTACCAGGCTTAAACAATAAGTTCTGGGGTCAATTCGTTTGAATAAAATTTTGTGGGGCAGTAGCCCAGCATGTCTGCTGTTCAATGACTGTAGCAAGTAAAAGAAAGATTTATGTGTTTAAGCAGTAAAAAAAAACAAAAAAACCCAATGGGACAGGCAGTTGGGAAATGCAGTTGAGAAGCTTGCTTCACTGCATAGTTTCAGGTTCAATCCCACTGCTTGGAACCTTGGGCAAATCTCCTCTAATATAACCTCAAGTTGACCAAAGCTCTGTGAGTGGATTGGTAGGCAGAAAATGAAAGACTGTAGCAAGAATATTTAGCAATCGAACTTGGATCACTACAAGTATATGATCACGATTAATATTACAGTATTACTACACTCACGGAGTGGTTGGCATTAGGAAGGGCATCAAACTGTAGAAACACTGCCAAATCAGACTGGAACCTGGTGCAGCCTCCATGGTTTACCAGACCCCAGTCGAACCGTCCAACCCATGCTAGCATGGAAACGGACATTAAATGATGATGACGATGATGATGACTAATGTCATAAAAAAATCTGGCCTTTCAAGACTTCATGTGGAACTGGATCTCACAACAATTTCATCTTTGGAGTGCTTTTTCTGAACAAGACCACCACTGCATATTCAGTGCATTTTAGCCACTACCAACTGACATCGGATGGCAGACATCAGGGGAGACACAGAGGACAGCAGACAGCAGCAGAACCAGGAGTTTTTGTTTGCAATAAAAATAAATATTTTTTTTTATCAGGAATCTCAAACAGATTTCAGTGTTCTTCATCATAACAAGTGATGACTAACGAAACCATGATGCATGTGTATATATGTATGTGGTTATGTATATATGTGTGTATAGGTATGTCTATATGTTTGTGTGCATGTATGTCTGTGTATGTTTGCGTACACTCTTGTCATGATTGGTTGTAAAATAAGCATCATTGTCGTACAAGCAATGTTCTTCTGTTCCCAGTCTTCCATGGAAATCATGCCTGGCCATGGGGTAATATCACCTTGCTGCTTGAGAAACAGATAAGGGTTACCAATGGGAAGGGCATCAGGCTGTAGAAAATCTACCTCATTGAATTCCATCTGACCCATGTGAGCTTGGAAAAGTGGATGTTAAAACGATGATGATGATGATGATGATCGCAAATTAAATAGCAAAAAGAGTTATATATTTCTAGACAAAGGCAATAGTCACTACTAATAAATGCTCTAAGGTGTTGTTTAATCAAAGGTTTGTCCAGATTGGAGCTGATATGGTTAAAAAGATTGCTGTCATGAATAAATATATGTTCTTTTACCTTGTTCAACTAAGATTTAAAAATCAAACGAAATCACACTTGAATGTTCAGTTTAAAGAAATTTCAATTAAATTAAACAGCTGTTTCAATTAAAATTTTCCGTTTTTTTACTTTTGTTTTAAACTGAAATTCAGAATTCAACAATTCAACATGAATAAAAATTGAATTATCCAGTTTGGAATTTTAAATTAATAAAATTAAATTGTTTTAAATGAAAAAAAAACATCATTTAATTCTCCGTTTGTTTTTTCTTTTTTCTTTCTTGAACTGATATTCAAACTCAAATCAAAATTTAATTTTTGGCCTTAGAATTTCAAATTAATAAAATTAAAATATTCATATTAACCAAATGTCTTTTGATAAATTTAATATTTTTAAATTTCAAAATGATATTCAAAATTGAAATTTAAATTGCTTGTTCAACTCACAGCTAGTAAAAAAAAAATTTCTTTTAGAATTCATTTCCAAAATTTTTTAGATGCAATAAATCGTGCTGAACTTGTACCATTAATCATCGACAAGAAACTAATCATGATATCCATTCTGATTTTTCCAGGCATGCCAGAAAGTATTTCACAAACTTAGAAGACGACCAAATGGCAGATGTACAGAAGAGTATGGGGCTCCTGGCTTTCCCTTCAGACACTAGTATTAGTCCATACAAGGTAATCTCTCTTTGATTTTCTATCATTGTCTTGTTGATGCTGTCTGTGGATGAAGTAAAAGATGATGGGTTAAAAAGAGGCTTATAGTAGGTAGGCCACCACTAAGCATATCCCTTGTCATGTTCAATAGTTATTTGGTTATAGCAGTGACTCGTTAATGCTGCTACACTAAATTGGTGCTGACCAAGCGTTTTGTCCATCTTAAATGCTAATTTTTGCCATCTGACTGGACTGGAGCAACACAAATTAATTAACCTTTTTGATACCAACCCAGCTGAAACTGCCTCTGGCTCTATAGTACAAATGTCTTGTTTTCAAAAGTTCTGAAATAAAATCTTCCACCAAGACCTTAGTCACAATTTATATTCCTAACACTAGCTTAATGATAACTAAGTTATTTCACAAAACTCTTTGTTATATTTTAAATTAATTGAAAGAAATGCAGAGCATCTCAACAGAAATAGGGTAACAAAAGGGTTAAACACATTGTGCTTCTTCTGGGTAGTCTTTCAAGTCCAAGAAAGGTGATTCCACAATTTCTTACTGAACAATCTTCACAGATGATTTGCTTATAGTGATCAAATGTTTGTTTACAGCAATTGAATTGTCATCATCGTCATCGCCGTTTAACGTCCGCTTTCCATGCTAGCATAGGTTGGACGATTGACTGAGGTCTGGCAAACCAGATGGCTGCACCAGATTCCAATCTGATCTGACAGAGTGTCTACAGCTAGATGCCCTTCCTAACGCCAACCACTCCTAGAGTATAGTGGGTGCTTTTATGTGCCACTGCCATGAGGGCCAGTCAGGCATTACGGGCAACAGCCACGCTCAAATGGTGCTTTTTATGTGCCACCTGCACAAGAGCCAGTCCAGTGGAAGTGGCAACGACCTTGCTTGAATGTTTTTTCACGTGCCACCAGCACAAGTGCCAGTAAGGCGACGCAGGTAACGATCATGGGCGATGCAGGTAACGATTACAGACGACACAGATAACAATCATGGGCGACACAGGTAACGATCACGGGTGACGCAGGTAATGATCACGAATGATTTGCTTATACTGATTAAATGATTGGTCCGTACGAGTGCTTGGTGTGTCATATGTCAGATGTTGAAGTGATCATAGAACAACATGAAATGAAGTGTTTTGCTCAAGAATACAATGCATCACCTGGTCCAGGAATCGAAACTACAATCTTACAGTTGTGAATGCAATACCCTAAGTCTATAGTAGAAGACACTTGCTCAAAGTGTCATGTAGTGGGGCTGAACCCAAAACCATGTGGTTGTGAAGCAAACTCTTCTTAATCACACAGCCATGTACATGTATGTATATACACACATACACATCACCTGTGCTGATCTCGCCTGTGCTTGTGCCACATAAAAAACACTAAGTCCATTCTGCTGAGTGGTTGGTGTTAGGAAAGGCATCCAGATGTAAAAATCCTGCCAAAACAGTCACAGAAGTCTGGTGCGGACGTTAAACAATGATGATGATGATGGTGATGATATATGATCAGATTCCAATGAGGCTGGTGTTGGTCTGCATTGAAAAGACTTATATTGTGTAGTAAAATCAATAAAACGTGTACAGTGGAGTTGCAGTGAGGAGTGGAAAACTCAACATTTCAGACTCAGTCCCTTTTCAGGAGAAATTTGGAAGGTATAAAATTAATGAGAGATAACACAGTTTGACATCCTTTAAGTTAAAAAAAAAAGCACATATATACTCACATCTCTATATACATATATAATATACAGACATTTATATAAACACATAAATACATACACGCATACATCTATATATATATATATATATATATATATATATATACACACACACACACATATACATACATACATACACACACACATACACACACACACATACACACACACACATTCACACATCATATAGTCTGAGTTCCTATGTTTATCGCATAACTTTGTATAAACTCAACCACTAATTATTTATTGAACAGTTGTGTGGAATGCCTCAAGTTTAGAGACCAATGAAGATGTGTTGTATCAGACACATGAATCTCTCTGTCTATCACCTTAGATACTATATGTGTGACTCTGTGTGTGTGTCTACATATATAAGGTGGCAGACACACACATACACACATATGTATGTATATATCTATATATATATATATAAATATATATGTGTGTGTGGTGTTTGGAAACTAACGACTGAAAAAAATTACTGTGCTAATTAGTTCAATCTCAGTACCTTCAACTCTGGAAATGTTCCATGGTTCACTTATATTCTTGTCCTGTTTTTTTTTCTTCTTCTTAATTTTCTCTTCTCTCTCTCTCTCTGTCTCTCTCTCTCTCTCTCCTTCCTTCCTTCACTGTGCATCTTATCTCTCTCTCTCTCTCTTTTTCTCTCTCTCTCTTGCATGCTCTCCTTTTCTCACTCATTTTCCCTCTTTTTCTGTCTGTTCTTCATTTTCAAAGTCTCTTTTTCTCTCTTGTCTTCAGTTTCCTCTTCTGCCTCACTCAAGACATATTCCTCCTTTCCTTCCCTGTTCTCTTTTGCTCTGCACCTTTCCCTCACTTTCTTCACCATCACCTCCACTGGCCCCACACACACACACAAAATAAGAAACTGCCCAGAAATTACAACTCTACAAGCCACAATCCACGCCCCCACCCCACCAGCTCACAACTTATATTTTTTTAACCATCTCTGACTGCAATTTATTAACCTTGACATTGCTGCCAGACACTCTACACACACACACACACATGCACACATCCTTTTTCTACCTTTCCTTCTTCCTCTGTGTGTG